>NW_028240824.1:0-114847 GCF_964263255.1 Lissotriton vulgaris | reverse complement strand
TTGCTAGGTTGCATCTGTAATGTGTATATATATATATATATATTTGCAATCCACAATACTGCCAATAAGCACGGTCGCGCACTCAAGGGGATCAGTTGAAAGTCTTTATTCACCGGAATTCGCTACGCGTTTCGACACACAAGGTGTCTTGATTACACGATCGTGTGATCAAGACACCTTGTGTGTCGAAACGCGTAGCGAATTCCGGTGAATAAAGACTTTCAACTGATCCCCTTGAGTGCGCGACCGTGCTTATTGGCAGTATTGTGGATTGCAAATTGAATCTTTCGGCTTTGGGTTTGCCGAATTCGCGCCACCTGACGACGGGAGGAGGTACCCAGCAAGACCCAGTGTGCTCGTAATATATATATTTATATACATATATATATATATATATATATATATATATATATTACCTACTGGCGATAGCCAGTAGGTATATATAGTTAGGATTTTTTTCCTATGGGATTTTTGAAAATTCTATGTCGAATAACTTTGGCTTATGAGGACAGAATTGGCTGAAATTTTCAGGAAAATGGAACATTTTGTTTCTGAGCAGCCCCTGAAAATTTGGTGGGGTTTCGTCAAGGGGGGGCCGAGAAAAAAGGGGGGTCCCAAAACGTGTTTTTCCCATGCAATTTTCCATAGGGCGGTTGGCCTCACTTTTAGCCTGAACGGCTGAATGGATTTACACCAAACTTGGCAAAATTGTAGGGACTGGTAGCCCGATGTGCCTTTGCTATGTCTCAAGATATAGGCTCCAGTGGTTTTTACGAAAATTAACTTTGAAAAATATATATTGGGCTACATTGGGCTATATATATGTTGGAGCCCAAATGTAGCCCAATGTAGCCCAATGTAGCCCAATGCAGCCCAAAGATGGCCGCCAGAGACAAAAAAAAACAAATGTAGCCCAAATATCAGCCAGATGTAGCCCAACTATAGCCCAATGACAGATTGTCCCAGAGTGTTCTAAAGAACAACTAGAGTGCTAACAGTCCTACTTATTACAAAGGTATGGCACACCTGAAGCCATCTTGATTGGAATAAAGTGGTAACTCTTAAAACATTTAATTTAAAAAGGAACAAAATGAGGGGGTTCATTTTGCCATAGAAAGTATGATTAGCGAATATATGACGAAATCCCGCATACCATCAGTCCGCAAAAAAAATCCCGCATGTACTATTAGGCCGCAAATTAAAATAACGAAAACTTTTAGAACGAATATGCCTTTAGCATACACTAAACAACTAAACTACCCTAAACCCTAAAACACTACCCCCAGCATGACCCTACACTACACAAACAGTACAACACTACCCTAAACCCTAAAACACTACCCCCAGCATGACCCTACACTACACAAACACTACAACACTACCCTAAACCCTAAAACACTACCCCCAGCATGACCCTACACTACGCAAACACTACAACACTACCCTAAACCCTAAAACACTACCCCCAGCATGACCCGACACTACGCAAACACTACAACACTACCTAAAACCCTAAAACACTACACCCCAGCATGACCCTACACTACGCAAACACTACAACACTACCCTAAACCCTAAAACACTACCCCCAGCATGACCCTACACTACGCAAACACTACAACACAACCCTAAACCCTAAAACACTACCCCCAGCATGACCCTACACTACGCAAACACTACAACACAACCCTAAACCCTAAAACACTACCCCCAGCATGACCCTACACTACGCAAACACTACAACACTAACCTAAATCCTAAAACACTACCCCCAGCATGACCCTACACTACGCAAACACTACAACACTACCCAAAACCCTAAAACACTACACCCCAGCATGACCCTACACTACGCAAACACTACAACACTACCCTAAACCCTAAAACACTACCCCCAGCATGACCCTACACTACGCAAACACTACAACACTACCCTAAACCCTAAAACACTACCCCCAGCATGACCCTACACTACACAAACACTACAACACTACCCTAAACCCTAAAACACTACCCCCAGCATGACCCTACACTTCGCAAACACAACAACACTACCCTAAACCCTAAAACACTACCCCCAGCATGACCCTACACTAAGCAAACACTACAACACTACCCTAAACCCTAAAACACGACCCCCAGCATGACCCTACACTACGCAAACACTACAACACTACCCTAAACCCTAAAACACTACCCTCAGCATGACCCTACACTACGCAAACACTACAACACTACCCAAAACCCTAAAACACTACCCCCAGCATGACCCTACACTACGCAAACACTACAACACTACCCAAAACCCTAAAACACTACCCCCAGCATCACCCTACACTACGCAAACACTACAACACTACCCAAAACCCTAAAACACTACCCCCAGCATGACCCTACACTACGCAAACACTACAACACTACCCAAAACCCTAAAACACTACCCCCAGCATGACCCTACACTACGCAAACACTACAACACTACCCTAAATCCTAAAACACTACCCCCAGCATGACCCTACACTACGCAAACACTACAACACTACCCAAAACCCTAAAACACTACACCCCAGCATGACCCTACACTACGCAAACACTACAACACTACCCTAAACCCTAAAACACTACCCCCAGCATGTCCCTACACTACGCAAACACTACAACACTACCCTAAACCCTAAAACACTACCCCCAGCATGACCCTACACTACGCAAACACTACAACACTACCCTAAACCCTAAAACACTACCCCCAGCATGACCCTACACTACGCAAACACTACAACACTACCCTAAGCCCTAAAACACTACCCTCAGCATGACCCTACACTACGCAAACACTACAACACTACCCAAAACCCTAAAACACTACCCCCAGCATGACCCTACACTACGCAAACACTACAACACTACCCAAAACCCTAAAACACTACCCCCCAGCATGACCCTACACTACGCAAACACTACAACACTACCCAAAACCCTAAAACACTACCCCCAGCATGACCCTACACTACGCAAACACTACAACACTACCCAAAACCCTAAAACACTACACCCCAGCATGACCCTACACTACGCAAACACTACAACACTACCCAAAACCCTAAAACACTACACCCCAGCATGACCCTACACTACGCAAACACTACAACACTACCCAAAACCCTAAAACACTACCCCCAGCATGACCCTACACTACGCAAACACTACAACACTACCCTAAACCCTAAAACACTACACCCTGCATGACCCTACACTACGCAAACACTACAACACTACCCAAAACCCTAAAACACTACCCCCAGCATGACCCTACACTACGCAAACACTACAACACTATCCTAAACCCTAAAACACTACACCCAGCATGACCCTACACTACGCAAACACTACAACACTACCCTGAACCCTAAAACACTAGCCCCAGCATGACCCTACACTACGCAAACACTACAACACAACCCTAAACCCTAAAACACTACCCCCAGCATGACCCTACACTAAACAACCACCACAACTCTACACTACACTAACACAACACTACACTACACAACACTACACTACACTACACAATCACTAACCCACGAAAAAATTAACACAAACTCACTTACCTCTCTCGTCATCGTGGTTTTCACAACGCAAATGCATTTACCATACATGCCTTTAAAACGTAATTCTTTGTAAAGGCATGCGCGATAAATGCACATGCGTTTTGAAAAAATGCGGGATAATGGTATGCGAGCGCAATGACCTTGCGGGATAATGGTATGCGGACTGAAAGTCTGCGGGATAAAAAATGCGGGAAAATGGCTGCAAACCATGATTAGCAGCAGACTTCCCTGGTGAGCACTAGCTTTACTACAGTGATCTAATGAGCAACTAGAGTGCTAACATTCAGAATTTATGGCAAATGTGTGACACATCTGAATGCCTTCTTGATAGAACCAAAGTAAACAAGCATTGAAAATGCAATAGATCTCGCCCTCGTTTAAGTTAAAGCCATTCTGTTTGTAATGAGGTGGCTTTTTAGCTTTGCTTTTATTAGTGTTTTTAAAACTTTCATGTAAATAACATGCATATGTATGCATATATGTATATGTATGCATGCATTTATATTTATATAGATATGCAGATTACATATGTTTATATATGTATATTACCTACTGGCGATATAGTTAGGATTTTTTCTCTATGGGATTTCTGAAAATTCTATGTCTAATAACTTTGGCGTTTGTGGATGGAATTGGCTGAAATTTTCATGAAAATGGCACATTTGTTTTCTGAGCAGCCCCTAAAAATTTGGTGGGGTTTCGTCAAGGGGGGGCCGAGAACAAAGGGGGGTCCCAAAACGCGTTTTTCCCATTCATTTTTCCATAGGGCGGTTGGACTCACTTTTAGCTCGAACGGCTGAATAGATTTACATGAAACTTGGCAAAATTGTAGATATGGTTTGCCCGACGTGCCTTTGCTATGTCTCAATATATGTGCTCCAGTGGATTTTGAGAAATTAACGTTTAAAAAAAATATATATCTGTGACAGCGCTCCGGTTAGCGCCCCGGTTCGCGTACCTGACGCGTAACGGAACTTCGCGAAGCGAATCTGATTGGCTCTCCGGTGTCTGTCAACATTCTAAACAAACCGGAGCGGCCGCCATCTTGTCTCTCGGTACGATCAAGAGACAAGATGTGGTGAAAAACGAAGGGGGAAATGAAGGAAAGGGGGCAAGGTAGACCACTCCTGACTCCCTAGGATTGATGAGGGGGATATTAAAGTGCCCCGCGGGGCAAAAATTTTTGCGATTTTACGCCGTAGAGGCGCGTCCCGGTACGCGAACCGGGCAGCTCACCGGGCAGCTAACCGGGCAGCTAACCGGCAGCGTAGCTGTCAACATTGTAAACAGTCCGGAGCGGCCGCCATCTTGTCTCTCGGTAGGTTCGAGAGACAAGATGTGGTGAAAAAAGAAGGGGGAAATGAAGGAAAGGGGGCAAGGTAAACCCCTCCTGACCCCCTAGGATTGATGAGGGGGATATTAAAGTCCCCCGCGATTTTTCGCGGTAGAGGCGCTTCCCGGTACGCGAACCGGGCAGCTAACCGGCAGCGTAACGGGAGTCCGCCATCTTGTGTTTTTGGAGCGTCCGGATCGCGTACCGGGTAGCGTCCCGGTAAGCGTAACAAGGGGAAAACCAAGAGAAACAGTAAAAAAAAAATTAAGGGAATAGATTTCCAGCAAACTTGGCAAAATTGTAGGGACTGTTTGTTTGATGTGCCTTTGCAAGGCCTCAAGATATGTGCACGTGTGGATTTTGTCTAATTAAGGTTAAAAAAAATATATATATCTGTAAGCGTGCTCCGGCACGCTTACGTTACGGGTTTTGTTTGCGCTGCAGAACCGATACGTCACGGTTATGCGACGCGTCATGAGGCGTCTCACGTGGCTACGTGATACGTCACGTAATAAAGAATATATTTTACAGCTATAGATATTAGCTTTTAAAAAACCAATGAAATTCACTGAAAAAACCATAGGTTATAGACCATATATAGTTAGGAATTTGCATTTACAAAACCTTGAAAATTCACTGAAAAAACCATAGGTTAGAGACCATATATAGTTAGCTGGACATTTTATTGACATAAAACCAATGAAATTCCATATATAGTTAGTTGCACTAACTATATATCGCGCACCCGCAATCCACTGCTGATGATGTCACATATTACATCATTCATGACATGGTCAGTGACATCACTGATGACATCACTGATGACATCTCAAATGACATCACTGATGACATCACTGATGACATCTCAAATGACATCAGTGATGACATCATGACACACCAATACCAGTTACTACATACGCACTCACTGATTCCTACGTCTACACACACATTCACTCATTCACCCATACAATCACTCATACATACAGTCACTCATTATTACAACACTATCATATGCACTCATACACCTATGCAGACACTCACACACTGCCACTCATCCATGGAGTTACTCACACACCTAGTCAGTCCTGTAAAGAATCAATCACACTTCCATTTCCTCATCTATACAGTTAAACACAGAACACCATACTTCAGTGACATCACTGATGACATCACTGATGACATCTCAAATGACATCACTGATGACATCTCAAATGACATCACTGATGACATCATGACACACCAATACCAGTTACTACATACGCACTCACTGATTCCTACGTCTACACACACATTCACTCATTCACCCATACAATCACTCATACATACAGTCACTCATTATTACAACACTATCATATGCACTCATACACCTAGTCAGTCCTGTGAAGAATCAATCACACTTCGATTTTCTCATCTATACAGTTAAACACAGAACACCATACTTTTCACACATATACTAACACATACTTACTCTCTTATACAATCACTGATACAAGTACACATTGATATGCACAGAGTCACACACCTCCCAGCCAGCCACACACACACTCAGTCTTCCATACATCCACTCATTCTTCAATATGTAAAACATATTTAAACTTTACAAAAACACACAGACACTAGGTGATGTCATCAGTGATGTAATTTGAGATGTCATCAGTGATGTCATCAGTGATGTCATTTGAGATGTCATCAGTGATGTCATCAGTGATGTCACTGACCATGTCATGAATGATGTAATATGTGACATCATCAGCAGTGGATTGCGGGTGCGCGATATATAGTTAGTGCAACTAACTATATATGGAATTTCATTGGTTTTATGTCAATAAAATGTCCAGCTAACTATATATGGTCTCTAACCTATGGTTTTTTCAGTGAATTTTCAAGGTTTTGTAAATGCAAATTCCTAACTATATATGGTCTATAACCTATGGTTTTTTCAGTGAATATATATATATATATATATATATATTTATATATATAAATAAATATATATATATATATGGCGGCATCAGCGAACTAAACTTATGCACTGATTTTGGGTCTGCGCTGGTCTTTTTTCAAAGGCATTGAAATTACGAGACGAGGTTGGATTAATATATATATATATATATATATATATATATATATATATATATATATATATATATATATATATATATATATATATTACCTACTGGCGGTCGCCAGTAGGTAGTTATAGTTAGGATTTTTTTCAATGTTAAATCTCAAAATTCTATTTGGAATAACTTTGGCGCCGGTTGACGAATCTGCCTAAAAATTTCCTGAAAATGGCCTCGCGGCGCCCCGGTACTTCCCTAAATGTTTGGGGGGGATATGTCAAGCGGGGGCCGAGATAAAAGGGGGGTCCCAAAACGCGTTTTCCCCATGTTAATTTCCATAGGGCGGTCGATTTCACTTTTAGCCCG
Source organism: Lissotriton vulgaris (assembly GCF_964263255.1). Taxonomy (NCBI): domain Eukaryota; kingdom Metazoa; phylum Chordata; class Amphibia; order Caudata; family Salamandridae; genus Lissotriton; species Lissotriton vulgaris. Next base: position 107,474 of record NW_028240824.1, on the reverse strand, counting down.
AACGGCTGAATGGATTTACACCAAACTTGGCAAAATTGTAGGGACTGGTAGCCCGATGTGCCTTTGCTATGTCTCAAGATATGTGCTCCAGTGGATTTTGAGTAATTTAGGTTAAAAAAAATATATATATCTATAGGCGCGCTCCGGTACGCGCACCGGGGAGCGCTCCTGGCGCGCCACGCGGCTTGCGCACGGAAAGCTGATTGGCTGTCGGTTGTCTGTAAACATTCTAAACAGTCCGGAGCGGCCGCCATCTTGTGTCTCGGTAGTATCGAGACATGAGAGGTGGCCAAAACAAAGGGGTAAAAGACCATAAGGGGGCAGAGTAGACACCCCCTGTCCCCCTAGGTTTGATGTGGGGGCCATTAAAGGGCCCTGCGGGGTCTCAAATTTATTTTATTTTTTTCGATTTTCGCGTGGGAAGCGCCCGGTACGCGCACCGGGGAGCGCACCGGAAAGCGTACTATGGGAAAAAAATCACTTACATTTTTTTTTAATTTTTTTATTTTATGTAAGTACCTACATGTAGGTACCAATGCAGAGACTTAAATTTAATGTACACCATCTCCCCTGTAGATATCTTGCATGTTGTCATTGAAGTTTTTGTGGTATATGGAATCCATAACATAGTCTGTCAGGAAAGCAGAAACAGATCTTTTAAACACTCTTTCTGAGAATTTCTTGGGGATCACGGGTAGTCTATCCTGATCCCTTATGATGAAAAAGAGGTGTAAAATATACATAGGAGATAATATAGTGGGAGAAAGGTAGTAACTATGAGTAAACTTACTATGTAACAGAAAAAAAGTTGCACAGTATACTATAAGTCTCATTTTATAATATAATTATTTTGGTAATACTTCATGAATTACATATAAAAATGAATATTGTCTCAAACAATTTAAAATTATTAAATATAAATTTATTCCTCTGATTCTTTTTCATAATTTAATAAAACTTGTAACATAATATTGTCCGGTATTTCCTCATAATTATAAGTACATGATTCCATTTGTTCCAAACATTCTATAAACTGTTGATCCAAAGAGTCATCCATGAAATCAATTTTATCTTTTTGCTCTTCAGGATTTTCCACCTTTACTTCGATAGAAGTAACATTTGCTTGTTTTTCTCCTTCCATTTTCTTTCTGAAAATTGCATAAAAATTAACTATATTAGTAGAGTTAGGGTACTGTTGGGTTTAAGTTTAGACAGGTACCTTTGAGTTTTTAACAGTCAAGTAATTTTTGGGCAGTGTATGGTTTCAGGCAGGAAGTAGAGTTATTAAAAAGTGCATGTGATTAAGCCTAAGTAAATTCATAATTATACCAGAGAAGCCTAACTCAATCCATAACTATTACAGAGAAGTCTATCTCAATCTATAACTATTACAGAGGGATAGTATATAACTAACAGAATATTTTTTCTCAAATTAAATTAAAGTACACAACATACTTCACTTTCCAAAATAACAACTTACCTTGGAGAAATCAGTTGAAGTTGTCAGTGTTATTTGTTTTCAAATGTACTTCTGGAAGCAGTAGTCAAAATGGCTGTGTTTCCCTCTCTTCTTTTATATATATTTTTGTACATAACCAATCAAATGTTAGGAAATAATCGTAGAAAATGAAAGAAACTTTTTAATTGGTTGTAAATTCTAACATTTCATATGTGTTTTTGTCATGTAATTTACCTCAGGATATTTAGACAGGCCTGTAGCCTAAATGTCTCAATGGAATTCCACCAAATGTGGGCAAATGGTAGGGACTGCTATGTAGTAAGGCTTATTCTATATTTGATGAAAGTGTCTCCAGTGGTTTTTCTGAAAATTACTTTCCCACCTTTTTTTATGGAGCGCTTTCAGGTGCGCGCTCCGGTACGCGCACCGGCAGCGTTACGGGAGTCCTCCATTTTGTGTTTCGGTGCAATCGAGACACAAGATGGAGGGCAAACAATGTTTGGTATGGCTAGAAGGGGGCACAGTAGAGACTTCTTGACCCTCTAGGTTTTCTGAGGGGGGCTTAGGAGGCTCATAAACGTAAAAAAAATCTTTAATTTTTCGCGGGGGAAGCGCCCGGTACGCGCACCGGTAAGCGTACCGGGGAGCGTACTTTGGTGAAAAATAGTGAAAAAAGTTAGAAAAAGATAAACGTTTTGAATGATCAGAGGTAGGGTAGCTCTGAAAAGAGCTTTTGGGTTCTGTGGTTGAGTTAGGTACCTACAAGTAGGTTCCAATGCACAGTCTTAAATTCAGGAGGAATATTCTATTTCCCTCATCTGAGAAGTGCACACCATCTCCTCTGTAGATGTCTTGCATGTTGTAACGCAAGTTGTTATTGTATATTGAACCCATTTCACAGTCTCTCATATAAGCAGAAACAGATTTATTCATATGTTTCCGTGCTTTCTCAAATTGTGGACAAAATTGGTTGGACCAGTTCCATTTCTGTCTTTGGCATATATTTGAATATACCAAGGCAGTTTGTGTAAAAAGTGTCATCAATTGATGAAAGGTGTCCTTTAAGAGCATTTCCAGACCAACCCCAGTCATAGTGCCCAAATCATTTCCACCACAGTGCACTATTAAGAGGTCAGGGCTTGGCAGATGCAAAAAGGTTTTCACCAATGGTATCAATTGATGACATTTTAATCCTCTCTGGCCAATCCACTTGATTTCCACATTTGATAAATCAAGGTTGTGATAATTTCTGCTTGCTGCATACCTTTGAGCCCAGTGGATGTAGCTATGTCCTATAATCCATACAGAATACATGATGTGAGAAGGTTCTGGTGCAGTCAGATGAAGTGTAGGAATGAAATGGCAGTTGGAACAGTAGGAGTTTACAAAAAAATAATTGTGGAGTTTCACTGCTCTTGAATCACAAGCAATGATTGGTGGATTCAGATAGTTGAAAACTGAAAGTTAGGGTGCATGGTTGTGTTGTGTGAAAGAAGCAATTTGAATGGTTAAAAAAAAGTCACTAAAAGCAAAAATACCCTGGATAAGCTGGTGTATTGAGAGGTCAAACATCCTTGCTGAGTTAATTTGCAACATTGTACAAAAAACTTTTGAACCTGAGAGTTCAGTTAGGAGGGTGTTGCTATGGTAACAGATAGAAAGATCTGAGAGGGGGAAGGGTGTTGGTTTGAAAATAGTGAGGGAAGACTTTTGATTGGTTGAATTAAGGCATATGTGTACAAAGTTAGAGATTTTCTATGCCAGTCTTGGTTTCAGTGTATTGAGTGCACACTTTTTGCTCTGCTAAAGAGAAATTGGTGTGTGTGTCTGACACTGTTTTCAATCTCCCAAAGCATTTGTAAAGGTAAGTAATGATTTTTTAAATTTAGATAGAGACTTGTTTGCTCTATGGAGAATATTTGGAAGCAGATAGTTATGTTTCAGAAGTCAAATTGTATGCTAGTATATAAGTCCTGTGTTGTGTTTCTAAAATGTTATACAAAAAACGATTTGTGGTGCAAATGAATGGTATTTTCATTTGGCCCTTTTTTATGATTGCCTTGTGCAACTGGTGCATCACTTTGTACATGGGAAATAAGTGACGCTCTTGTGGCGGAAGGCCTTCATAAATAAGGCCCTGAGTTTGTTGGCTGTTGATTTGTTATTTGCTTTTTGATAATACTTATTATGAACATATGCAAGATAGTGGATTTGTATTTTGGGACACAGTGATCTTTCAAAGCTGATATTGAGTGGTTGTACATAGGTTCTGCGCAGTGTTTCTTAAATGTTATTCAAAAAACGGTTTTTGGGTGCAATTGATTGGTATTTGCATTTGGCCCTTTTTTATGATTGCCTTGTGCAGCTGATGCATCACTTTAAACATGGGTAATAAGTGATGCACTGGTGGCGCAAGGCCTTCATAAATAAGGCCCTGACTTTGTTTTCTGTTGATTTGTTTTTGGATTTTTGATAATGCTTGATATCAACATTTGAAAGATAGAGGATTTGTATTTGGGGAAACAGTGACGTTTCAAAAGTGATATTCTGTGCTTGTACATAGGTTCTGCGCAGTGTTTTTTAAATGTTATTCAAAAAACGATTTTGGGTGCAAATTAATGGTATTTTCATTTGGCCCTTATTTATGATTGCTTTATGCAACCGGTGCATCACTTTATACATGGGAAATGAGTGACACTCTTCTGGCGCAAGGCCTTCATAAATAAGGCCCTGACTTTGTTTGCTGATATTGAGTGGTTGTACATAGGTTCTGCGCAGTGTTTCTTAAATGTTATTCAAAAAACGATTTTTGGGTGCAATTGATTGGTATTTGCATTTGGCCCTTTTTTATGATTGCCTTGTGCAGCTGATGCATCACTTTAAACATGGGTAATAAGTGACGCACTGGTGGCGCAAGGCCTTCATAAATAAGGCCCTGACTTTGTTTGCTGTTGATTTGTTTTTGGATTTTTTATAATGCTTGATATCAACATTTGAAAGATAGAGGATTTGTATTTGGGGAAACAGTGACGTTTCAAAAGTGATATTCTGTGCTTGTACATAGGTTCTGCGCAGTGTTTTTTAAATGTTATTCAAAAAACGATTTTGGGTGCAAATGAATGGTATTTTCATTTGGCCCTTATTTATGATTGCCTTATGCAACTGGTGCATCACTTTATACATGGGAAATAAGTGACACTCTTGTGGCGCAAGGCCTTCATAAATAAGGCCCTGACTTTGTTTGCTGATATTGAGTGGTTGTACATAGGTTCTGCGCAGTGTTTCTTAAATGTTATTCAAAAAACGATTTTTGGGTGCAATTGATTGGTATTTGCATTTGGCCCTTTTTTATGATTGCCTTGTGCAGCTGATGCATCACTTTAAACATGGGTAATAAGTGATGCAGTGGTGGTGCAAGGCCTTCATAAATAAGGCCCTGACTTTGTTTGCTGTTGATTTGTTTTTGGATTTTTGATAATGCTTGATATCAACATTTGAAAGATAGAGGATTTGTATTTGGGGAAACAGTGACGTTTCAAAAGTGATATTCTGTGCTTGTACATAGGTTCTGCGCAGTGTTTTTTAAATGTTATTCAAAAAACGATTTTGGGTGCAAATGAATGGTATTTTCATTTGGCCCTTATTTATGATTGCCTTATGCAACTGGTGCATCACTTTATTCATAGGAAATACGTGACACTCTTGTGGCGCAAGGCCTTCATAAATAAGGCCCTGACTTTGTTTGCTGATATTGAGTGGTTGTACATAGGTTCTGCGCAGTGTTTCTTAAATGTTTTTCAAAAAACGATTTTTGGGTGCAATTGATTGGTATTCGCAATTGGCCCTTTTTTATGATTGCCTTGTGCAGCTGATGCATCACTTTAAACATGGGAAATAAGTGACGCACTGGTGGCGCAAGGCCTTCATAAATAAGGCCCTGACTTTGTTTGCTGTTGATTTGTTTTTGGATTTTTGATAATGCTTGATATCAACATTTGAAAGATAGAGGATTTGTATTTGGGGAAACAGTGAAGTTTCAAAAGTGATATTCTGTGCTTGTACATAGGTTCTGCGCAGTGTTTTTTAAATGTTATTCAAAAAACGATTTTGGGTGCAAATGAATGGTATTTTCATTTGGCCCTTATTTATGATTGCCTTATGCAACTGGTGCATCACTTTATACATGGGAAATAAGTGACACTCTTGTGGCGCAAGGCCTTCATAAATAAGGCCCTGACTTTGTTTGCTGATATTGAGTGGTTGTACATAGGTTCTGCGCAGTGTTTCTTAAATGTTATTCAAAAAACGATTTTTGGGTGCAATTGATTGGTATTTGCATTTGGCCCTTTTTTATGATTGCCTTGTGCAGCTGATGCATCACTTTAAACATGGGTAATAAGTGATGCACTGGTGGCGCAAGGCCTTCATAAATAAGGCCCTGACTTTGTTTGCTGTTGATTTGTTTTTGGATTTTTGATAATGCTTGATATCAACATTTGAAAGATAGAGGATTTGTATTTGGGGAAACAGTGACGTTTCAAAAGTGATATTCTGTGCTTGTACATAGGTTCTGCGCAGTGTTTCTTAAATGTTATTCAAAAAACGATTTTTGGATGCAATTGATTGGTATTTTTATTTGGGTCTTATTTATGATTGTCTTGTGGCGCCGGTATGTCACTTTTAATATGGGTTGCACTTGTGGTGCAAGGCCTTCATAAATAAGGCCCTGAGTTGCTGTTATATAAACTTAAATATGTTGCAATTTATTGTTTATATTGTTTGCTTTTTGACATTACTTTGTTGTTTGCTAATAGTGGTCTTTCATGTGGTTTTTTTTTTCAGAACAACAGATTCAAATCAACTTCTGTAAAGCAAGCAAAAATGCCTTCAAGGCAAAGAATTATCAAAAACACCATACGGAAAAGGAGAACATCAACAACAGAATTTATGGAATCCTCTACAACAACTACTTTAAAAAACACCAGAAAAGCTTCTGGTAAGCCAATTAAGTCTTTTCTTCGCAACACATGTCGTAGAAAAAGAAATGATATTCCTAATGTGAATATTCAGAAAAAGTCAACAAATCTAAAAAGGAAGGAGAGACCCACAAAAAATTTCTCGATTGGAGCAGGAGAGAAAAGAATGGATAGCAATAGAAGGGTAAATCAATTGAGGGACATTCGTAGGCGAATGTTTCACAATAGGGTAGTTTTAAATTTGCTAAAAAATGATAAAAAAAGTAAACAGAGCTGCTTTTTACAAGAAAAAGAAAAGTGTAGAAAAGATTGTTGATCAGGCTTTTGAAGTTAAGAAAAAATTATTTATTTTAGTAATCAATAGAATTAGGATACTTAATAAGGCAATTGATATTTTCAAATCGAACAGTAGATGGAAAAGGAATATTAATCGGAGTAATTTTTGTGAAGTATTTTCTGGTGAATGGATGCATAGTTCAAGTTCTGAGCCGTTTTTCAATGAGGAGAGTTACTTTCAGGAAAATTATTTGGTGCATGCAGTTGACACCAGTGGTCGAGCATATGAGGTGAAAGATGGTTGTGTGATGGAAAAAGAGAAACTTGTATCTAGAGATGCAGAAGAGGTGTTAGCTGATGAAGTTTTAGGGAGACGTACTAAGGGTCCAGTGTACACATGGAAGTGCAGTAGTATTTGTAGTGTGCGACAGGTTTCAATCGATTTGCTTCGAAATTTCTTACGTACATATAGTAAGAAAAGTCTCAAACAAAAAATGAAGATCTTGCAAGAGTTAGATCCTTGCAGAGTGAGAGAAAGCACAGGTTTGCATGGGCATTCTCTAGCTTGTCTTTCTAGAAAAGTATGTCAGAGTGTTTTTCATCATTTTAGGATGTTAGCAGTGCATCATAATAAGGTGAGGAAATTAGTGAGAAAGTTGTATTATGCAAAAAGTCCAGCACTTAAGCTTAAACAGTTAAACAGTGCTCTTTTGTGAAGAAATTGAGTTTTGTTATTTTGGGAACCAAGAGGACAGTGTAGAAATAGATATAGTAATGGATGGTAATGTGGAAGATAATGGACAGATTTCAAGTATAGAAAAGTTTGACGAGGAAATTACCAAGTTTAAGGTGAAATCAAGTGAAAGGCCTAATTTAACTTGTGTGTGTTGACGATTCAGACTAGGTTAGTTGATTTATATGCAAAAAGTGAATTGGAAAATAATAGTGAATGGAAGGATTTTGTAAGTTATTTGTTGGTGGAGAATTCTTTTGATTTGAGTTTTGATCAGCGTATTTGTAATTATTGTTTAAAAAAATTAAATGAAAATAGAATGCCTGCTAGAGCAGTTCATAATAATCTTCAGTTGATAGATATTCCTTCTGAATTGATGGATCTAAATACTTATGAAACCTTTTTGATTCAATATGTCCATCCTTTTCAGGCTATTGTACGCATGGAGCCTAAGACAGGGAAATTGCCTCCATCAGATTTACAGAGAGGATTAATAGGGAGAGTTGTTTATTTGCCTCTAGATGTAAAGAAAAATATTGATACAATTGGTGTAGAAAGAGTAGAAGAGGATCCTCTAGTTATTCTAGTTAATGGGGTTCCGACAAAGAGTAAGAAAATCTGGCAAGATTTATTGGATGTTAGAAAAGTCAAAAAGGCAACGTTGTATTTGGTCAAAAACAATGAGTACTACAAAGATGTAAGTGTTGCAGCAGAGGAAACAGCTACAGAAGAAGACAGTGATTGTTCAGTTGGTCAAATTGAAAAAGTTGATGTGTCTAGAAGTGAAGAAATATATGACCATTATACTGTTCATCCTTTGCATTCCAAAGAAGTAATGGGAAATGCAATTGACTTGTTTCAAATGAAAGCAGCAAAAGGAAGTCCCATGAGTGTATGGGAAGAAAGTTTGGAAGCTCGTTGTTTTCCACAATTATTTCCAACAGGTCGTGGTGGACGATATGATGATCGACCAGATCAAATTCCTGCAGCTGAATACCGGACTCTAAGAGTATATGCTGAAGATCCAAGGTTTCGTCAATGCATTCCATATTTGTTTCATCTACTGTTTGAAAGTGATTTGTCTGGGCTTTCTTATGCAGTTAATCATATACTAAAAAGTGGAGCTCATTTGCAAAATGTTTCTGCAAGGGACTTTATGGAGAAAGTTAATCTGCAAGATAGTATTTTGGAATCTCAGCTAATCAATCTCATGGCATGTCAACGTGGAACCAATGAGTATTGGTTCCGTCGTCATGGAGAATTGAAATGTATGCTAAGAAACTTAGGAACTCCTACATGGTTCCTCACTCTTAGCTGTGTTGAGTATGCATGGGATGACTTACTTGAATTTCTACGAGAGGCAAATGGAAACATACCAAATATAGAATTGAAAACACCTGGAGAACTGTGTTCTTTGGATCCAGTGAATGTTTGCAGATATTTTAATCATAGATTTGAAGCTATGATGTCTTTTATTACCAACAAATAAAATCCTCCCCTTGGAGAGGTTTTGGATTTCTTTTGGAGGAAGGAATATCAAGCGAGAGGTGCTCCTCATATACATATGTTGTTGTGGATTAAAGATGCACCCAAATTTGGATCAGATTCAGATGAAACAGTGATGAGTTTCATTGAAGTGTATTCAACATGTGCTGTTCCAAAATCTACTGTAGAAAACAGTTTAAGGCAACAAGTTTTACGTTTTCAATCTCATCATTGTGGAAAGTACTGTTGTCGAAAATTTAAAAACAAGGAAAAGTACTACACGAAATGTCGTTTTGCATTTCCACGACCAGTGATTTCTAAGGGAAGAGTAAATAATTTGATGTCATCTCTACGACATACTGTGACGAGGAAATCTTCTAAAAATACATACAATTTGAAAAGAAATGAAGAATCTAAGTACATCAACGATTACAACCTAGTGATTTAGTCCATGTGGAATGCTAACATGGATATTCAGTTCGTTGCTGACAACTCTATTGCTGTGGCTCGATATGTGACATCTTACATCACCAAAAAAGAAAAGACAGAACTGAAGGAAATGTGGGAGGACATTTCACATGAAAAGAGTCTAAGCAAGAAATTATACAGTTTCAGTCTGAAGATGTTGTCGCATCGAGAAATTGGAGCATATGAATGTTCTGATCGGTTATCATCAGCAAGTCTCTATGCCAAATCAAGAACAATCATTTGGGTGAGTCTAGGTCTTGCTGCAACACGAAACCGAGTTTTGAAATCTGTACAAGAAATTGAATATTTGGCGGAGAAAGAACCAAACAGTGCAGATATTTTGAAGACAAATATGTTGGATACATACTATCCAAATAGAAGTACTCACCTTGAGAACACTTGTTTGTATGAAGTTCTGCAAAACTACAGTTATAAGAGGAACATCACAGAAGATATCAATAACGGAAAATATGCAGTCATTGGCTATGAAGGATGTCTAGTGAAGCAGAAAAAAGGCCATTTGATTAATCATCGAAAATTGAGTTGTGAAGCTCCAGACAAAAGAGAATTTTACTATTTAGCTCTTTTGCAACTCTTTAAGCCATGGCGTACAGAAGAGGAACTACTTGGAAATTTTTTCTGTTATGAAGACTCTTTTAATGCAACTAAGGATACCATAGAATGTCCTATTTTTCTAAATTATCTGCAAATGTTGAATGAAGAAATGGAGCAAGAAACCACAATTGCTGAAGAGATAGCTAGAGACAGTTCTCAAGATAGTCAGAGTTCTACTTCATTGTGTCAGGATCCACTAGGAGGACCTATTATCCAAAATGAAGCTGCCACTGCCATGGATGAGGTGGAAAGAGCTATGGAACAAGCTCAAGAGGATGGAGTTAACTTTGAAGATTTGGTAAAGCAACTAAACGTTGAGCAGAAAAAGATATATGATGAAGTCACAGAGCAGATTGAACATGGATTCAGACATGAGAAAAAAGAGTGCTCATGTACATCATTTGACCCTGTCCGACTGTACGTAAGTGGAGAAGCGGGGACAGGAAAAAGTTTTCTAATTAAAGCCATTGCAAGTTATCTGCAGAAAAGGACTGATTTACCGCTGTCTTGTGTTGTAACTGCTCCAACTGGTCTGGCTGCACATAATATCAAAGGGATTACTCTACATCGTTTACTGATGCTGCCAGTTGAGCATGATAATAAATTGCATTACAACAAGTTATCTGGAGATGCGTGTTCTGAAGTTTCAAGAGTCTTGAAGAAAATGAAACTTCTTATCATTGATGAAGTAAGCATGGTCTCAAATCTAATGCTTGCTTTTGTGCATTTGAGAATGCAAGAAATTCTTAGAACAGAGTATGATGTGTTATTTGGAGGAAAACACATTATTGTTTTTGGAGATCTATTGCAGTTGACTCCAGTAAAAGGACAACCAGTGTTTAAAATGCTCACACATGAAGATACCAGGAAGTCCCTTGGAAGCATTGGAAACGTTAATATATGGTTAAATTTTAAATATGCTGAACTGCTTCAAAATATGCGACAGGCAAAGGGTGAAGATTATAAAAATATTCTACAAGATGTAAGAATTGGAAAAGTAAGCGAGCTTGGGAAAAAAGCTTTACATGGTCGAATAATTTCAAATTTGTATCCAAATGAAAACATTCTTCCAGAGAATATTTTTTTAAAAATGACTGAGAAGAAATCTGGGATATGTTTGATGCCAACTCTGCAAGAATGTTCCATCTTCAACAACAAAATGTTAGAGTTAGAAAATGAAGAGATTCTGAAACTGGAAGCAATAGATAACATAGAGCATATGGGTGCAACAATTGTTTTGTCTGAAAATTTGAAAACTAAATTGGATTCATTAGAGAAAAGTATTTCTAAAACAGCTGGTTTTGAAAAGACTCTGAATGTGTGTTTAAATTGTCGTATCATTTTGAGAAGGAATTTAAATGTTGAAAGAGGTCTGGTAAATGGAGCAATGGGTTATGTTGTTGATTTTGTGAATTACAGAAATAGAGATGGAATTGAATTTTTTAAAATAAAATTTGATGGCATTGAGCAAGTACAACAAATCAGTCGTGGTTCTGCTAGATTTTTGCTTGTAAAAGACTTATATGTTCGCCGAAAACAGTTTCCTGTTTGTTTGGCATATGCAGTAACAATTCATAAATCCCAAGGTTTAAGTGTAGATAATGCTTTGGTGAACATTGAAGATCTGTGTTTGAAGAGGGTATGGCATATGTGGCATTATCCCGAGTCAGAACTTTATCAGGATTGTACTTGATTGAGTGTGATGAGACAAAAATTTGTGCAGATCTAGATTGTGTTAAAGAATACAATAGGTTAAGAAGAGAATATGCTCCACATTTGCCTCAATATCCTCTGTTTGAAAAACGTGTGGTAGGCCGAAAAAGAAAAAATGAGGATAATTGCAGTGAGGTAGTTGCAAAAAGACAAAAAATAGAGAAAACTGTAATTGAAAACAGGAAGAAAAAGAATTGTGAAGAAAATGTTGTTGGATTTCAGTTTGAAAATAGTTCTGGTGTCAACTGCTATGCTAATGTAGTGGTTAATGTTTTTTTTTTCTTAAAAGTTTACAAGAACAGATTGTTGAAAATCGGGATCAAAGATTGTGTGGTTTATTGAATTCTGTGTTTGAGAAATGTAGCAGTGATACAGCAGAAATAGAAAGTGTAACAGAAATTCGAAATATTTCAGATATGTGTTCTGGTCAAGATAAATTTTCACAGAACATTCAGCAGGATTGTCAGGAATTTTTAATGTATATGTTTGGTGTTTTGGAAGATGAAGGTGTAGATGTAGATAATCTTTTCAGCCTTTCTTATCAATGGCAGCATGACTGCCACAATTGTAGTTTATCAAGTACTACTAGAATAGACACTGAAAGATTTATATATTTGACTTTACCGCCCGGAGGCACCGTTAAAGGGGCTGGCCTTGCGGCGGAGCGGGTGTCATTGCGCCAAAGTCCGTGGCGCACTGTGCGTGAGCCTACCTGCACGCTGCCTGGGGTCCCGTCCCGACCTGCTTCAGCCTTGCCTGGGGACCACCGAGTTGCTGCCTGCTTCCAACTGCTCCTGCTGTCTCCTCCCCCCGCCGCAGCCCTCGAACACCGGGACTGCCGCAGAGCGGGGGAGTAGAGACTACAGCCCCCAGAAGCCTCCGCGACTGGCCCGGAAGTCGCGTTGAGGCTTAGCGCCCGGAGGCACCGTTAAAGGGGCTGGCCTTGCGGCGGAGCGGGTGTCATTGCGCCAAAGTCCGTGGCGCACTGTGCGTGAGCCTACCTGCACGCTGCCTGGGGTCCCGTCCCGACCTGCTTCAGCCTTGCCTGGGAACCACAGAGTTGCTGCCTGCTTCCAACTGCTCCTGCTGTCTCCTCCCCCCGCCGCAGCCCTCGAACACCGGGACTGCCGCAGAGCGGGAGAGTAGAGACTACAGCCCCCAGAAGCCTCCGCGACTGGCCCGGAAGTCGCGTTGAGGCTTAGCGCCCGGAGGCACCGTTAAAGGGGCTGGCCTTCCCGCGTCGCGGGACTGTGCTCGGGGCTAAGCCCGGGCAAAGGGCGGGCCCTCTGTGGCCCTCAGAGGCCTTAGGAGTCTGGGCTGGGCCATAAATCCTGGTCGATATAACTGCGTGCTAAAAGGTAATTACACAACTAACCGAGTACAGCTCTCTGTCATTAGCGGATATGAAGCCCAACGCTAAGACCATGGTTAAAAAAACGCCGATTCATACACGCTCGGTCACAAGGAACATTGTTACAGCAAAAACTCCACTACCATCTCTAACTGCAATTGACCGTATGCTACAACAGACAGCCGTGGTAGTAGCTAACGCTATTGAAAACACCGAGAGACGTTTATCTTTACCACCCAGTGCTTGTTTAATCTTACAGTCATCACAAACTGAAGAACTCACAGTAAATAACACAAATAACATAAATGTGACATCACTCTCAAATGATTCCATATTAATGCAATCTTATACAGGTCTCCCTGGGGCTGAGTTAATTCAAGTGGAGGATCATCCCATAGACCCTGCTGCGTTCCAAGATAGGGAAAGTCGTCTGTCCTTAACTCCCAACTTGTTAACCAATGATACACCGGTTGGGGCTTCGGGGTCAAGTAATGTGCTCAATGCCAGCGCGGTTCTGATTCCCTGTGACACCGAAGACCCCATCCCCATAGCCGACTCACCCAACAATAGCTGTGTAGACAGCACGACTGACCATGGCTCTGCCTACGGTAGATCTAGACGCACACGCAACAGGAAATTATTGGCTCCAAGTAGGGTGCATGTGAAACAAAGGGGCAGGAGAAAGAAGGCAACATCACCGCCATTAGACCAGGTGAACGGTAGAGAGCCATCACTACTGCAGCCCAGCTTAAATGTAGGACCAAGGGATAACTCTAACCCAACTACACTTAATGGGGAGTCTCTAATGGGTCACCTTATGGATGTCATGAAGCTCCTTATTGCCCCCCTAACTGACAAACTGGAGTTGATCTGCAAAAAAAGTGGAAAACTTAGAGAAATTGGGCCTCGCCAAGTTAGAAATCCTCGAACACCTGGGTACACAAGTTATTCCATGTCCTTTGCACGCACCTCCCAGGAATGAGGATAACTCGACCGTTAGTAATTCAACAAAAAAAACAATACCGGGTATACCCGCCAGAAATGCGGCCCCTGTGGCAGCCACTGGCAAGCTCGGTAACTCAAATTCCAACAGCCCAGATATTGTTACAAGCGGGCCTAGCGGGGTCAGAGGAAGAGAGGCAACGGGTCATGTGTCAGTAAACGGGAACCCCCCAGCACGCAGCTATTATAACAATACTATACCCGCTGTGATTAATCTCCCGCCAGAAAGCAGACCATATGTGGCAATCCTTGCCAATGTCCCGAAACTGAAACCCTCTCAATTTGAAAATAACGAGACATTAAAAAACAAAATCCTGCACTGGCTTGCCCACAACTGTGGATTCCCCCTGAGAGGGGCAAGTCAAATCCTCTCAACCCAAAGGGTAGGGTGGGTGGGTCCTAGTAAAAAGGAAATAAGCGGGGACTGTGTAATCATAAATTATAAAACCACTGAATGGGCAAGGGACTCTATTTTGAATGCACCGATCCCATCGGATAATGACTATAATACCACCTTGTTCCCCCTGGACTACTTCTACAGGAACCACATGGGATTTAAAATCCCTGTGCAGAACTTTAAACACCCCAGAGCAATACATATGTCTCACCCGCCTGTACAGCAGGCACCAGTACAACTAGCTGAGCACCCAAGGATTGGTTATGACTATGGCACCCATTATGTACCACAGCAACTACCGAACCTATTTAGAACACCAAACCCCAATTATTTTAATAACGCCAACGTACCTGGGTCAGGAATTAGCGTCTATGACCAATATGCAGTTCCAACAGCTAATAGGTTCCAGATATTTAACTCCCTAGATGAGAATGATTGACTAGGGGGTACTCATGCTGCTAAGTCACCCGTTATTGAAGCCCCCGGGTCGATGGACATAAATGCAGTTGAGGATCCTACACCAGACATTGCCTTAGCAAACTTAAACGGCCCAACCTTGACAGATGTAACTATATGCACTGGCGATAACCAATTGGAAACCCCGTTAACATCCTTAGCCACAACTATCACTGACTCACCACATGTAACTTTAGAAGAGAACCTAAGGGTCATTACCTGGAACATAGCAGGGTTAGCCTCTAAGGTAACTACCCCCATCTGGGATGATTTCATTAAACAGGGTTTTGACATAATTTGTCTGCAAGAAACCTGGCACAGGGATGAAATACTCGTGTGAAGGCGGTGGCATCCCAGGCAGGCAGAGCCAAGGGAGGACTAGTGACCTTGGTATCCACCGCACTGACGGAGTTTAGTGTTAGTCATCATGAAGTACTTGGAGAGCATGCTTCCGTTTTGCGCATGGACCACAGTTGTTGTAGAGATTTAATAGTAGTAAACTTCTACAACAACATTGTGGAGCCCAAACGGGGAATGATTATTTCTGACATAGAGCGGGTCATTGATGTGACTTTATCAAGAACATCTAAATCAGCCGCAATCCTATGGGTAGGAGACTTTAACATTAAAACATGTAATTATGCCCTTAAAGGGGCCTGTGGCCCTAGGGAGGAGTACTCAGGAAGGGACACTAGTGTATATAACCACTTCCCACACAATAACTATGGCAGTGCATTAAATAATCTATTAGCCAAATATGACCTGGACCTTTTAGAATGCAACAAGAACAAAAACAATGTTAGGTGTCCTACATTTCATGGGAGAAACAGCCAATCATTCATTGACCACATTATGATATCCTGTTGCGTAGTTTACTCCAATGTGTGGGTAATCGAACAATCAGTAAGTGATCACAATAGTGTAACCGTCGAATTACTGGGATGGGGAGCCAAAAGGAATGTTTATAGTCAACCAATTCATGACATCGCGGCTGAAAGACCAAATGGGATGAGGGTGAAATGGATAAAAGTTGACCCAACTCACTTTGTAGCCAATGTGATCTTAAAATGTAGCAGTGAGGTTGGGTATTGTCTGTCTTCTAATACATGCCCGCGAACCCTGTTATCCAACTTTCTAAATATTACAAAAATGATTGAGAAATCCTTGACATACAGAAATCGGAACTTAAGGAAGGTCAAGGCTGTGTGGTTCGATGATCACTGTGCCCAGTCATTAAAAAAGCTAAAAACTTCACTAGATGCTATACCAAGAGATGCTAGCAAAATCAGGGAAGAGCGGCACAACTACAAAACTGCACTTTTAACCAGGAAGAAGGAATTGCAGGATGAGGCATGGGCAAAACTAGACTTGGCTGCAGATACAAAGGATCACAAACTTTTTTGGGAGACTGTAAACAGCCCGTTTCTGAAGAATGATAACAATCCCGAACTAACTTCGTATGTCAGTTGCCGGGCCTGGATAGCACATTTCACTGGGATTTTTAACTCTGATTTTACTTCTGATTTTACTTTTGATTCTAACCCCGATGTTTTAACCATAAATTCTGATGTTGTCACCTGTTTTAAATGGGAGAAAATATTGTTTACTGTGACACTAAGTGAGGTGATTGAGGCAATTGAGAACAGCAAGGGGGGAAAAGCCCCTGGGCCCGATGGGGTACCTGTGGATTTTTATAAATTTGAGATCACCCTATGGGCCCCCATTCTGACCCGCTATTTTAAAGCTGCAATTGAAGACAAGTTACCGACCTCATGGGGACAATCAATCATAGTGCCATTAATTAAAAAGGGTTCCAGGGCAGAAGCACGAAATTATCGCCCAATTTCACTCTTGGACTCATCGTTAAAGATTTTGAGTCGCGTACTCCTGGTGAGACTAGAAACCTGGGTAGAAGACAACAATATCCTCTCACCTATCCAGTACGGATTTCGAAGGGGCCTAGGAACTATGGAGCAGTGCGTGAACCTGGAACTTATTATCGGCAAGTACACGAAAGCCAAGGAAGGGAATTTGTTTATGTGCTTTGCTGATTTAAGTTCCGCATTTGATCTGGTGGAACACGCACTGCTCTGGCCAACACTTCTTGCCATGGGTGCACCACCAGAAATCATTCACCTTCTGGCCAGAATGTATAGTAGTCTTTCAAGTAAGGTTAGATTTGGAACAGATGGCGAATGTACCCCCTTTTTTAAAATTGGAAGAGGCATCCGACAAGGGTGCGTGTTAGCCCCACTTTTATTCTCTCTTTTTATTAATCAGGTTGATCAATTTGTACAAGAATCTAATGCCGATGCTCCGCTAATCAATGGAAAGCAAATACCCGTCCTTTTATATGTGGACGACGCGGTTCTGATTTCCAGGACTGCGAAAGGACTGCAAAAGCTAATTGACAGGTTTTATATTTTTATACAGGATAGAAAGCTTAAAATGAATAAGGGTAAGACGATGACTATGACCTGTGGAAAGAAAATTAGGAAAAATAAGGCATTTTTTCTGGATGGGGAAAAACTCGAGGCTGTCCGGAATTTTTGTTATTTAGGCATCACCTTTTCAGGAGATGGGAGGAGGGCCAATGAACAATCATGTGTTGACCTGAAAATGATCAGAAATGTAAATTGCATTTTTAGATTTGCATCAAAACTCGGGGGTCGTAGAATCCGTGAGATGATCTCCATCTACAATTCAAGGTGTATGGCCTCTGCCCTGTACGGAGCTGGGTTATGGGGTTATAACCCCCAAATTACCCTGTCCATCCAGCGGGAGGAAAACAAGTACTTAAAACAATTATTATGCCTCCCTGCTGCGGCCTCTAGCGAGATTACACACAGAGAACTTGGCCTAAACTACGTTACAGATTTGATTGCATTGCGTCCCTTGTCCCTATGGCGATCCATATGGGCCAAGGAAGAAACTAGGTTCACACAGGAAGTAATTGTGGATTGTATCAAACTTGATCATCACTCTAATATCCCCTGGCTAAAACATATACAATTTTGGTACAAGACCCTCTTTGGTCAAGATATTTTTAAAGATACCTTAACAGAGTCAATTTTAACAAAGCGTGACCTCAAATCCACTTACCTGGTCCATGTAAAAGGGACTAGAATGAACAAGTATGCAACGCAAAGTACGTTTAATCTATACATGGAATACAACCTCAGCACAGGTCTATCTTCTTACCTTACATTTGTCAGTATTAATTCCCATCGCTTTGTCCTTGCGCGTCTGAGGCTGGGAATAGTTCACCACCTAGTGGCTTTCCCCACCGCAAAAAAACCTGGGACATGTCCGTGTCCATGTGATGGAAAATCCAAACAGAGCATCTGCCATTTCTTATTATTCTGTAATTTTTATACTGGTTTTAGAAAGTTTTATCTGAAGCAATTGTTTCTAAATTACAATATGTGCAATACAAGAGCCGCGATGCAACTGTTATTTAATTTAGCCTCCCCAGACGTGTGTTACTATCTGGCCACCTACATTTTAAAATGTATATCATTAAGGAAATCAATCATAATATGATTTTATATTATGAATGTGTACTATTTTGTGTGTGACCCACCGCTGAGTCAAACTGTTTACATATGTATTTATTTGCTATGCACTTTATATTGCATATTTGCACTTGTTGAAAGTATCATATGTATCGATAGGATTGGTATTTTGCACTTTACACTAGCGTTTTTTGCACAAACTTTTCTTACTATAATAACTGCTGCTACAATGTTTACAGTGACTGAATAGCCTTTTTGCACTCAAATGAGACATGCTTTGTATAATAATATAATGAAAAATGAGTTTGGTGTATAGATATTGATATAATTTAAACTGTTTCATCATTTAAAACCTACATAAACGTGATTTTGGAATTGTATTTATGTATGTTGCTATATGGTTGTACTTGTACAAACCGAATAAAGCATTTTGAAACGAAACGACTTTACCTGACTGTGAATCAGTGTCATTTAAAAATCTAGTTAAAGCAGCAGATCATAATATGGTGTGTACCCAATGTAACTGTACAATGCTGTCCACATTATTTATACAAAGTTATGGGCAGTATATCATTTTAGTTTTCCAACGATGTAGACCTGATGGAACTAAATTGACAACTTCTATCAAAAATTTTGTGGCTTCTCAGTTATCAATTTCAGGAAGAACCTTTACAACTGAAGCTATTATTTATCATGACGGTTCTTCGACAACCTCAGGACATTATACATGCTACTTAAAATCTGAAAAAGGATGGAGTTACTGCAATGATTCTCATTTAACTTATAAACAACGTTTGCCTTATGACTCTACAAATTCTTATCTAGTGTTTTTAAAATCAAAGTTTTAGTAAAGGTAATTGGCATTTGAAGTCGGGAATAGATACTAAAAGTTAGTTAGTTAGTTAGTTAATCTAATATTTTAAATTATTTATCTCATGTAGATACTTTAAGTGGATCTCAAAGTAAAAAATGCTGATATATCTGACACAAATTGGCCGTGAGGAAAGTGTAATGTTGATGTTCTTAGATCTTTTTTCATAGGAAGTCGATGAAATGGAAGTTATAGAGCACAGCAGACTTTTTTTCCACCAAAAGGACCTTCACTATCTTCTATTTGGCTTCACGGAAAAGTAAGTGAATCAAAGATTAGTGTACATATATGAGATGTATGTTTTAAAGGTTTTTTTTTAAACACAATCTTTTAGATTGTGTTTTTTTTTCCCGCTGTTATATGATGAAGACTTTGAACTCACTAATTTAAGTGAAATTCAATATATTCTGAGAACAGCAAAAATAAATAATGTAACGTATTGTAGAAGTTATTGTGTAGTTTGCATTGTGTAATTTATTTTGTGTTCACATTGTCTCACACTCATTTTCCTTTTTCACCCTTATTTACCTCCCTTTACTTATTTACACTCTTTTTTCATCGCTGTTTCTTTACTGCACTTCATTCACAACTTCTCAATCTAATTGGAACTGTCTGCATTTCCTCTCTTCCTTCCACCACTTTTTATCTTTTTCATATTCTCTCAGTACCACTGCTTTAGTTTTCTTACCCTCTCTTTCTTTTTCTCCTTTTTTTTTCTTTCGCACTCATTGTACTGTAGTTCACTTAGTTCTTCCTTTTGTTTTTCTGTGTACGTACTCTCTCACTCCTGTTTTATCCATCGTTCTATAATAACCTCATTCCTTTCATCCCTTCACTCTGTGACTTCACTTCACTCACTCTCAGTCATCTTCTATTCCTCTTTTTTATAATAGTTTCTCATTCAGACTCCTCTCCTTTTCACTCATTTTCCTTTTACTTTCTTATCTTTACTGATTTTGTTTTGATATCTTACATTCTTTTAGTATCTTACTTACCTTTAGGAATTTTATTCTCTTTCTATTTCTTTTTCCTTCTTTTTTCTCTTTCTACATTACTTTCTTTCTGTTTTTGTATCCTTCACTATTGCTTCATTTCTTAGTAAACTTTTGTAGATTTTTAAACCTCATGAACTGTTTCTTCTATTTTATTATATATTTTTAAGTAATTATAACGTGTTTTTTCTTTTATCTTTCACAGATACAAGTTTTGCATTAATTATATGGTAAGTGTGTTTACAAAATGTTTTTTGTTATCACCTTTTGTTTTATTTTCACTATTTTTCTCTCACCCTACCTCACCCCTGTTTCCTTACTTTGCTTCCCTCACTTATTCTTATCCTCCATGTTTACTTCCTACCACATTCAACTTCTTTCAGTACCTCTGCTTATCTACACTCCTTCACTTACCTTTTTTACTGGTTCCCTTAGTCTCTTTGTGACACTCCTTCTTTTACTCTCTCTCTTATTTCTCTCTGTTACTCCCCATGTCTTACCCTTATTCACTTATATGTACCCTCTTTCACTCCTCTTTACTTACACTCACTGCTATTTTCTTTCCTTCCGTCACCGCTGTTCCTTTTCTCTGGTTCCGTCACTATCTGTCATTCCCCATACTTAACTGTCCTTCCTTTTACTTTCATCATCCATTCACATTCTCCCAGAACCTCTGCTTTAGTCTACTTCCTATTTATTCTCTTCTTTTGCTCCCTTATTCTTTTTCTTTTTCTCAGTTACTTCCTCTTACACTTTTTCTCTGTTTTACTATCTATTACACAGTCCCTCTGTGTTCCTCCCTCTAGCTCTCTTTCTCTTAACACCACTCTCTCTGTCCCCATTCCTCATAGTCACTCCTTCATACTTTTTTTTTTCTTTTTTTTTTGTTGGTGCGCTGACGGGACGCGCACCGGTACGTGCACTGGGGCGTTCACCGGTGCGCGCACCGGGAGCGCTCCAGAGACGAATATATAAAAAAAAAATACTATTTTAAAACAAAAACTAATATTATAATATACATTATAGTGTTCATTTTTATAAAAACATACCTTTCTCAGCTATAGACATTTTTGAAAAAATAAGCTTAGAAATTTACTAAAAAGTACATAGGTATGAAGCCCTATAAAAAGTTAAAAATTAGCATTAAAAAAACCTATGAAATTCAATGAAAAAAACCAGAGGTTTCACACCAGTTATAGTTAGAAATTAGCATTAAAAAAACATATGAAATTCACAGAAAAAACCAAAGGTTTCACACCAGTTATAGTTAGAAATTAGCAATAAAAAAACCTATGAAATTCACTGAAAAAAACAGAGGTTTCACACCAGTTATAGTTAGGAATTAGCATTTAAAAAACCTTTGTAATTCACTGAAAAAACCAGAGGTTTCACACCAGTTATAGTTAGGAATTAGCATTTAAAAAACCTATTAAATTCACTGAAAAAAACAGAGGTTTCACACCAGTTATAGTTAGCTGGAAATTTTACTGACATAAAACCATTAAAATTCCCACGTTATAGTTAGTCGGACTCACTATAACTTGCGCGTGCAATGCACTGCTGATGACATCACATATTACATCACTCATGACATGGTCAGTGACATCACTCATGACATCACTGATGACACCATCCTTGTGACACAGTGACAGACCTCCTCTCACTGTAAAGTAACCTTTGAAACACATATTCAAAAATAGAAACTAACATTTTCAAAAAAGTGGATATACCCATACCAGTTACAACAACCAATTCAGTAATTTCACCATCTATATACAAATTCACACATTCACCAACAGTTTTATATATTCACTCATACATATACTCACTCATCATATGTAGTGATACCCCTATTCATCCTGTTACACACCGACAGTCATCAAAAAGTTACTCACACATATACTCACACATGCAAATAAACATCCATTTATTTGCATATACAGATTTACACACACTACCACCTTATTTCTAAGGAAACTTACACATATGTACTCTCTTAAACAATCACTTATAGAAACACATACTTATTTAAACAGGAACTCTTACAATATCTCACTTTCACATATACTGACTTATATAAATCAATACTCACATATACTAGATTAAAATATATCTTGTTACTGATAAACACACTAGTGAGACAGGCATTCAATCACTAACACACACATATACACACTCATCCACTCATACAGTCCTGCACATATGCAGTTTTCAAAAAACATACAAACAGTGAGTCAGTCATTGATACATCTATGTGCTAAGTAACACCCCCACCAAACTATACAGACACTCATACTGATACTAAAAAACATATAATAACCCATATACACACACATGTAGCTACTCATCAACCCATACAGCCACTTATACACAAAGTGAAACACTGATACATATATTTAAATATTTAAATATTACTCGCCAATATATGTATTCACTAAGATACACTTAATAAGCCAGTTAACCAATCATTTTTTAAAAAAAAAACATTAATTAAGACAATAATTCAAACATTTATTCTTCCATCGTCCTTTACATATACATATATAAAACATATTTATTTTTCAGAAAGACACACATTCACTGGATGGTGTCATCAGTGATGTCATGAGTGATGTCACTGACCATGTCATGAGTGATGTAATATGTGATGTCATCAGCAGTGCATTGCACGCGCAAGTTATAGTGAGTCCGACTAACTATAACGTGGGAATTTCAATGGTTTTATGTCAGTAAAATTTCCAGCTAACTATTACTGGTGTGAAACCTCTGTTTTTTTCAGTGAATTTAATAGGTTTTTTAAATGCTAATTCCTAACTATAACTGGTGTGAAACCTCTGGTTTTTTCAGTGAATATATATATATATATATATATATATATATATATATATATATATATATATATATATATATATATATATATATATATATATATATATATATATATATATATATATATATATATATATTACCTACTGGCGATAGCCAGTAGGTATATATAGTTAGGATTTTTTTCCTATGGGATTTTTGAAAATTCTATGTCGAATAACTTTGGCGTTTGAGGACAGAATTGGCTGAAATTTTCAGGAAAATGGAACATTTTGTTTCTGAGCAGCCCCTGAAAATTTGGAGGGGTTTCGTCAAGGGGGGGCCGAGAAAAAAGGGGGGTCCCAAAACGTGTTTTTCCCATGCAATTTTCCATAGGGCGGTTGGCCTCACTTTTAGCCTGAACGGCTGAATGGATTTACACCAAACTTGGCAAAATTTTAGTGACTGGTAGCCCGATGTGCCTTTGCTATGTCTCAAGATATAGGCTCCAGTGGTTTTTACGAAAATTAACTTTGAAAAATATATATTGGGCTACATTGGGCTATATATATGTTGGAGCCCAAATGTAGCCCAATGTAGCCCAATGTAGCCCAATGTAGCCCAAAGATGGCCGCCAGAGATAAAAAAAACCAAATGTAGCCCAAATATCACCAGATGTAGCCCAACTATAGCCCAATGACAGATTGTCCCAGAGTGTTCTAAAGAACAACTAGAGTGCTAACAGTCCTACTTATTACAAAGGTATGGCACACCTGAAGCCATCTTGATTGGAATAAAGTGGTAACTCTTAAAACATTTAATTTAAAAAGGAACAAAATGAGGGGGTTCATTTTGCCATAGAAAGTATGATTAGCGAATATATGACGAAATCCCGCATACCATCAGTCCGCAAAAAAAATCCCGCATATACTATTAGGCCGCAAATTAAAATAACGAAAACTTTTAGAACGAATATGCCTTTAGCATACACTAAACAACTAAACTACCCTAAACCCTAAAACACTACCCCCAGCATGACCCTACACTACACAAACAGTATAACACTACCCTAAACCCTAAAACACTACCCCCAGCATGACCCTACACTACACAAACACTACAACACTACCCTAAACCCTAAAACACTACCCCCAGCATGACCCTACACTACACAAACACTAAAACACTACCCTAAACCCTAAAACACTACCCCCAGCATGACCCTACACTACACAAACACTACAACACTACCCTAAACCCTAAAACACTACCCCCAGCATGACCCTACACTACGCAAACACTACAACACTACCCAAAACCCTAAAACACTACACCCCAGCATGACCCTACACTACGCAAACACTACAACACAACCCTAAACCCTAAAACACTACCCCCAGCATGACCCTACACTACGCAAACACTACAACACAACCCTAAACCCTAAAACACTACCCCCAGCATGACCCTACACTACGCAAACACTACAACCCTAACCTAAATCCTAAAACACTACCCCCAGCATGACCCTACACTACGCAAACACTACAACACTACCCAAAACCCTAAAACACTACACCCCAGCATGACCCTACACTACGCAAACACTACAACACTACCCTAAACCCTAAAACACTACACCCCAGCATGACCCTACACTACGCAAACACTACAACACTACCCTAAACCCTAAAACACTACCCCCAGCATGACCCTACACTACGCAAACACTACAACACTACCCTAAACCCTAAAACACTACCCCCAGCATGACCCTACACTACGCAAACACTACAACACTACCCTAAACCCTAAAACACTACCCCCAGCATGACCCTACACTACGCAAACACTACAACACTACCCTAAACCCTAAAACGCTACCCCCAGCATGACCCTACACTACGCAAACACTACAACACTACCCTAAACCCTAAAACGCTACCCTCAGCATGACCCTACACTACGCAAACACTACACCACTACCCAAAACCCTAAAACGCTACCCCCAGCATGACCCTACACTACGCAAACACTACAACACTACCCAAAACCCTAAAACGCTACCCCCCAGCATGACCCTACACTACGCAAACACTACACCACTACCCAAAACCCTAAAACGCTACCCCCCAGCATGACCCTACACTACGCAAACACTACAACACTACCCTAAACCCTAAAACGCTACCCCCAGCATGACCCTACACTACGCAAACACTACAACACTACCCAAAACCCTAAAACACTACACCCCAGCATGACCCTACACTACGCAAACACTACAACACTACCCTAAACCCTAAAACACTACCCCCAGCATGACCCTACACTACGCAAACACTACAACACTACCCAAAACCCTAAAACACTACACCCCAGCATGGCCCTACACTACGCAAACACTACAACACAACCCTAAACCCTAAAACACTACCCCCAGCATGACCCTACACTACGCAAACACTACAACACTACCCTAAACCCTAAAACACTACCCCCAGCATGACCCTACACTACGCAAACACTACAACACTACCCTAAACCCTAAAACACTACCCCCAGCATGACCCTACACTACGCAAACACTACCCTAAACCCTAAAACACTACCCTCAGCATGAACCTACACTACGCAAACACTACAACACTACCCAAAACCCTAAAACACTACCCCCAGCATGACCCTACACTACGCAAACACTACAACACTACCCAAAACCCTAAAACACTACCCCCCAGCATGACCCTACACTACGCAAACACTACAACACTACCCTAAACCCTAAAACACTACCCCCAGCATGACCCTACACTACGCAAACACTACAACACTACCCTAAACCCTAAAACACTACCCCCAGCATGACCCTACACTACGCAAACACTACAACACTACCCTAAACCCTAAAACACTACCCCCAGCATGACCCTACACTACGCAAACACTACAACACTACCCAAAACCCTAAAACACTACACCCCAGCATGACCCTACACTACGCAAACACTACAACACTACCCTAAACCCTAAAACACTACCCCCAGCATGACCCTACACTACGCAAACACTACAACACTACCCAAAACCCTAAAACACTACACCCCAGCATGACCCTACACTACGCAAACACTACAACACTACCCTAAACCCTAAAACACTACCCCCAGCATGACCCTACACTACGCAAACACTACAACACTACCCAAAACCCTAAAACACTACACCCCAGCATGACCCTACACTACGCAAACACTACAACACTACCCTAAACCCTAAAACACTACCCACAGCATGACCCTACAATACGCAAACACTACAACACTACCCTAAACCCTAAAACACTACCCCCAGCATGACCCTACACTACGCAAACACTACAACACTACCCTAAACCCTAAAACACTACCCCCAGCATGACCCTACACTACGCAAACACTACAACACTACCCTAAACCCTAAAACGCTACCCCCAGCATGACCCTACACTACGCAAACACTACAACACTACCCTAAACCCTAAAACGCTACCCTCAGCATGACCCTACACTACGCAAACACTACAACACTACCCAAAACCCTAAAACGCTACCCCCAGCATGACCCTACACTACGCAAACACTACAACACTACCCAAAACCCTAAAACGCTACCCCCCAGCATGACCCTACACTACGCAAACACTACACCACTACCCAAAACCCTAAAACGCTACCCCCCAGCATGACCCTACACTACGCAAACACTACAACACTACCCTAAACCCTAAAACACTACCACCAGCATGACCCTACACTACGCAAACACTACAACACTACCCAAAACCCTAAAACACTACACCCCAGCATGACCCTACACTACGCAAACACTACAACACTACCCAAAACCCTAAAACACTACACCCCAGCATGGCCCTACACTACGCAAACACTACAACACTACCCAAAACCCTAAAACACTACCCCCAGCACGACCCTACACTACGCAAACACTACAACACTACCCTAAACCCTAAAACACTACCCCCAGCATGACCCTACACTACGCAAACACTACAACACTACCCTAAACCCTAAAACACTACCCCCAGCATGACCCTACACTACGCAAACACTACAACACTACCCTAAACCCTAAAACACTACCCTCAGCATGACCCTACACTACGCAAACACTACAACACTACCCAAAACCCTAAAACACTACCCCCAGCATGACCCTACACTACGCAAACACTACAACACTACCCAAAACCCTAAAACACTACCCCCCAGCATGACCCTACACTACGCAAACACTACAACACTACCCAAAACCCTAAAACACTACCCCCAGCATGACCCTACACTACGCAAACACTACAACACTACCCAAAACCCTAAAACACTACCCCCAGCATGACCCTACACTACGCAAACACTACAACACTACCCAAAACCCTAAAACACTACCCCCAGCATGACCCTACACTACGCAAACACTACAACACTACCCAAAACCCTAAAACACTACCCCCAGCATGACCCTACACTACGCAAACACTACAACACTACCCTAAACCCTAAAACACTACGCCCAGCATGACCCTAAACTACGCAAACACTACAACACTACCCTAAATCCTAAAACACTAGCCCCAGCATGACCCTACACTACGCAAACACTACAACACAACCCTAAACCCTAAAACACTACCCCCAGCATGACCCTACACTACGCAAACACTACAACACTACCCTGAACCCTAAAACACTACCCCCAGCATGACCCTACACTAAGCAAACACTACAACACAACCGTAAACCCTAAAACACTACCCCCAGCATGACCCTACACTAAACAACCACCACAACTCTACACTACACTAACACAACACTACACTACACAACACTACACTACACTACACAATCACTAACCCACGAAAAAATTAACACAAACCCACTTACCTCTCTCGTCATCGTGGTTTTCACAACGCAAATGCATTTACCATACATGCCTTTAAAACGTAATTCTTTGTAAAGGCATGCGCGATAAATGCACATGCGTTTTGAAAAAATGCGGGATAATGGTATGCGAGCTCAATGACCTTGCGGGATAATGGTATGCGGACTGAAAGTCTGCGGGATAAAAAATGCGGGAAATGGCTGCAAACCATGATTAGCAGCAGACTTCCCTGGTGAGCACTAGCTTTACTACAGTGATCTAATGAGCAACTAGAGTGCTAACATTCAGAATTTATGGCAAATGTGTGACACATCTGAATGCCTTCTTGATAGAACCAAAGTAAACAAGCATTGAAAATGCAATAGATCTCGCCCTCGTTTAAGTTAAAGCCATTCTGTTTGTAATGAGGTGGCTTTTTAGCTTTGCTTTTATTAGTGTTTTTAAAACTTTCATGTAAATAACATGCATATGTATGCATATATGTATATGTATGCATGCATTTATATTTATATAGATATGCAAATTACATATGTTTATATATGTATATTACCTACTGGCGATAGCCAGTGGGTATATATAGTTAGGATTTTTTCTCTATGGGATTTCTGAAAATTCTATGTCTAATAACTTTGGCGTTTGTGGACGGAATTGGCTGAAATTTTCAGGAAAATGGCACATTTTTTTCTGAGCAGCCCCTGAAAATTTGGTGGGGTTTCGTCAAGGGGGGGCTGAGAACAAAGGGGGGTCCCAAAACGTGTTTTTCCCATTCATTTTTCCATAGGGCGGTTGGACTCACTTTTAGCTCGAACGGCTGAATAGATTTACATGAAACTTGGCAAAATTGTAGATATGGTTTGCCCGACGTGCCTTTGCTATGTCTCAATATATGTGCTCCAGTGGATTTTGAGAAATTAACGTTTAAAAAAATATATATATCTGTGACAGCGCTCCGGTTAGCGCTCCGGTTCGCGTACCTGACGCGTAACGGAACTTCGCGAAGCGAATCTGATTGGGTCTCTGGTGTCTGTCAACATTCTAAACAAACCGGAGCGGCCGCCATCTTGTCTCTCGGTACGATCGAGAGACAAGATGTGGTGAAAAACGAAGGGGGAAATGAAGGAAAGGGGGCAAGGTAAACCACTCCTGACCCCCTAGGATTGATGAGGGGGATATTAAAGTGCCCCGCGGGGCAAAAAATTTAGCGATTTTACGCCGTAGAGGCGCGTCCCGGTACGCGAACCGGGCAGCTCACCGGGCAGCTAACCGGACAGCTAACCGGCAGCGTAGCTGTCAACATTGTAAACAGTCCGGAGCGGCCGCCATCTTGTCTCTCGGTAGGTTCGAGAGACAAGATGTGGTGAAAAAAGAAGGGGGAAATGAAGGAAAGGGGGCAAGGTAAACCCCTCCTGACCCCCTAGGATTGATGAGGGGGATATTAAAGTCCCCCGCGATTTTTCGCGGTAGAGGCGCTTCCCGGTACGCGAACCGGGCAGCTAACCGGCAGCATAACGGGAGTCCGCCATCTTGTGTTTTTGGAGCGTCCGGTTCGCGTACCGGGTAGCGTCCCGGTAAGCGTAACAAGGGGAAAACCAAGAGAAACAGTAAAAAAAAAATGAAGGGAATAGATTTCCAGCAAACTTGGCAAAATTGAAGGGACTGTTTGTTTGATGTGCCTTTGCAAGGCCTCAAGATATGTGCACGTGTGGATTTTGTCTAATTAAGGTTAAAAAAAATATATATATCTGTAAGCGTGCTCCGGCACGCTTACGTTACGGGTTTTGTTTGCGCTGCAGAACCGATACGTCACGGTTATGCGACGCGTCATGAGGCGTCTCACGTGGCTACGTGATACGTCACGTAATAAAGAATATATTTTACAGCTATAGATATTAGCTTTTAAAAAACCAATGAAATTCACTGAAAAAACCATAGGTTATAGACCATATATAGTTAGGAATTTGCATTTACAAAACCTTGAAAATTCACTGAAAAAACCATAGGTTAGAGACCATATATAGTTAGCTGGACATTTTATTGACATAAAACCAATGAAATTCCATATATAGTTAGTTGCACTAACTATATATCGCGCACCCGCAATCCACTGCTGATGATGTCACATATTACATCATTCATGACATGGTCAGTGACATCACTGATGACATCACTGATGACATCTCAAATGACATCACTGATGACATCACTGATGACATCTCAAATGACATCAGTGATGACATCATGACACACCAATACCAGTTACTACATACGCACTCACTGATTCCTACGTCTACACCAACATTCACTCATTCACCCATACAATCACTCATACATACAGTCACTCATTATTACAACACTATCATATGCACTCATACACCTATGCAGACACTCACACACTGCCACTCATCCATGGAGTTACTCACACACCTAGTCAGTCCTGTAAAGAATCAATCACACTTCCATTTCCTCATCTATACAGTTAAACACAGAACACCATACTTCAGTGACATCACTGATGACATCACTGATGACATCTCAAATGACATCACTGATGACATCTCAAATGACATCACTGATGACATCATGACACACCAATACCAGTTACTACATACGCACTCACTGATTCCTACGTCTACACACACATTCACTCATTCACCCATACAATCACTCATACATACAGTCACTCATTATTACAACACTATCATATGCACTCATACACCTAGTCAGTCCTGTGAAGAATCAATCACACTTCGATTTCCTCATCTATACAGTTAAACACAGAACACCATACTTTTCACACATATACTAACACATACTTACTCTCTTATACAATCACTGATACAAGTACACATTGATATGCACAGAGTCACACACCTCCCAGCCAGCCACACACACACTCAGTCTTCCATACATCCACTCATTCTTCAATATGTAAAACATATTTAAACTTTACAAAAACACACAGACACTAGATGATGTCATCAGTGATGTCGTTTGAGATGTCATCAGTGATGTCATCAGTGATGTCATTTGAGATGTCATCAGTGATGTCATCAGTGATGTCACTGACCATGTCATGAATGATGTAATATGTGACATCATCAGCAGTGGATTGCGGGTGCGCGATATATAGTTAGTGCAACTAACTATATATGGAATTTCATTGGTTTTATGTCAATAAAATGTCCAGCTAACTATATATGGTCTCTAACCTATGGTTTTTTCAGTGAATATATATATATATATATATATATATATATATATTACCTACTGGCGATAGCCAGTAGGTATATATAGTTAGGATTTTTTTCCTATGGGATTTTTGAAAATTCTATGTCGAAGAACTTTGGCTTATGAGGACAGAATTGGCTGAAATTTTCAGGAAAATGGAACATTTTGTTTCTGAGCAGCCCCTGAAAATTTGGGGGGGTTTCGTCAAGGGGGGGCCGAGAAAAAAGGGGGGTCCCAAAACGTGTTTTTCCCATGCAATTTTCCATAGGGCGGTTGGCCTCACTTTTAGCCTGAACGGCTGAATGGATTTACACCAAACTTGGCAAAATTGTAGGGACTGGTAGCCCGATGTGCCTTTGCTATGTCTCAAGATATAGGCTCCAGTGGTTTTTACGAAAATTAACTTTGAAAAATATAAATTGGGCTACATTGGGCTATATATATGTTGGAGCCCAAATGTAGCCCAATGTAGCCCAATGTAGCCCAATGTAGCCCAAAGATGGCCACCAGAGACAAAAAAAACAAATGTAGCCCAAATATCAGCCAGATGTAGCCCAACTATAGCCCAATGACAGATTGTCCCAGAGTGTTCTAAAGAACAACTAGAGTGCTAACAGTCCTACTTATTACAAAGGTATGGCACACCTGAAGCCATCTTGATTGGAATAAAGTGGTAACTCTTAAAACATTTAATTTAAAAAGGAACAAAATGAGGGGGTTCATTTTGCCATAGAAAGTATGATTAGCGAATATATGACGAAATCCCGCATACCATCAGTCCGCAAAAAAAATCCCGCATGTACTATTAGGCCGCAAATTAAAATAACGAAAACTTTTAGAACGAATATGCCTTTAGCATACACTAAACAACTAAACTACCCTAAACCCTAAAACACTACCCCCAGCATGACCCTACACTACACAAACAGTACAACACTACCCTAAACCCTAAAACACTACCCCCAGCATGACCCTACACTACACAAACACTACAACACTACCCTAAACCCTAAAACACTACCCCCAGCATGACCCTACACTACACAAACACTACAACACTACCCTAAACCCTAAAACACTACCCCCAGCATGACCCTACACTACACAAACACTACAACACTACCCTAAACCCTAAAACACTACCCCCAGCATGACCCTACACTACGCAAACACTACAACACTACCCAAAACCCTAAAACACTACACCCCAGCATGACCCTACACTACGCAAACACTACAACACTACCCTAAACCCTAAAACACTACCCCCAGCATGACCCTACACTACAACACAACCCTAAACCCTAAAACACTACCCCCAGTATGACCCTACACTACGCAAACACTACAACACAACCCTAAACCCTAAAACACTACCCCCAGCATGACCCTACACTACGCAAACACTACAACACTAACCTAAATCCTAAAACACTACCCCCAGCATGACCCTACACTACGCAAACACTACAACACTACCCAAAACCCTAAAACACTACACCCCAGCATGACCCTACACTACGCAAACACTACAACACTACCCTAAACCCTAAAACACTACCCCCAGCATGACCCTACACTACGCAAACACTACAACACTACCCAAAACCCTAAAACACTACACCCCAGCATGACCCTACACTACGCAAACACTACAACACTACCCTAAACCCTAAAACACTACCCCCAGCATGACCCTACACTACGCAAACACTACAACACTACCCTAAACCCTAAAACACTACCCCCAGCATGACCCTACACTACGCAAACACTACAACACTACCCTAAACCCTAAAACACTACCCCCAGCATGACCCTACACTACGCAAACACTACAACACTACCCTAAACCCTAAAACACTACCCCCAGCATGACCCTACACTACGCAAACACTACAACACTACCCTAAACCCTAAAACACTACCCTCAGCATGACCCTACACTACGCAAACACTACAACACTACCCAAAACCCTAAAACACTACCCCCAGCATGACCCTACACTACGCAAACACTACCCAAAACCCTAAAACACTACCCCCCAGCATGACCCTACACTACGCAAACACTACAACACTACCCAAAACCCTAAAACACTACCCCCAGCATGACCCTACACTACGCAAACACTACAACACTACCCTAAATCCTAAAACACTACCCCCAGCATGACCCTACACTACGCAAACACTACAACACTACCCAAAACCCTAAAACACTACACCCCAGCATGACCCTACACTACGCAAACACTACAACACTACCCTAAACCCTAAAACACTACCCCCAGCATGACCCTACACTACGCAAACACTACAACACTACCCAAAACCCTAAAACACTACACCCCAGCATGACCCTACACTACGCAAACACTACAACACTACCCTAAACCCTAAAACACTACCCCCAGCATGACCCTACACTACGCAAACACTACAACACTACCCTAAACCCTAAAACACTACCCCCAGCATGACCCTACACTACGCAAACACTACAACACTACCCTAAACCCTAAAACACTACCCCCAGCATGACCCTACACTACGCAAACACTACAACACTACCCTAAACCCTAAAACACTACCCTCAGCATGACCCTACACTACGCAAACACTACAACACTACCCAAAACCCTAAAACACTACCCCCAGCATGACCCTACACTACGCAAACACTACAACACTACCCAAAACCCTAAAACACTACCCCCAGCATGACCCTACACTACGCCAACACTACAACACTACCCAAAACCCTAAAACACTACCCCCAGCATGACCCTACACTACGCCAACACTACAACACTACCCAAAACCCTAAAACACTACACCCCAGCATGACCCTACACTACGCAAACACTACAACACTACCCAAAACCCTAAAACACTACACCCCAGCATGACCCTACACTACGCAAACACTACAACACTACCCAAAACCCTAAAACACTACCCCCAGCATGACCCTACACTACGCAAACACTACAACACTACCCAAAACCCTAAAACACTACCCCCAGCATGACCCTACACTACGCAAACACTACAACACTACCCTAAACCCTAAAACACTACACCCCAGCATGACCCTACACTACGCAAACACTACAACACTACCCAAAACCCTAAAACACTACCCCCAGCATGACCCTACACTACGCAAACACTACAACACTATCCTAAACCCTAAAACACTACGCCCAGCATGACCCTACACTACGCAAACACTACAACACTACCCTGAACCCTAAAACACTAGCCCCAGCATGACCCTACACTACGTAAACACTACAACACAACCCTAAACCCTAAAACACTACCCCCAGCATGACCCTACACTACGCAAACACTACAACACTACCCTGAACCCTAAAACACTACCCCCAGCATGACCCTACACTACGCAAACACTACAACACAACCCTAAACCCTAAAACACTACCCCCAGCATGACCCTACACTAAACAACCACCACAACTCTACACTACACTAACACAACACTACACTACACAACACTACACTACACTACACAATCACTAACCCACGAAAAAATTAACACAAACCCACTTACCTCTCTCGTCATCGTGGTTTTCACAACGCAAATGCATTTACCATACATGCCTTTAAAACGTAATTCTTTGTAAAGGCATGCGCGATAAATGCACATGCGTTTTGAAAAAATGCGGGATAATGGTATGCGAGCTCAATGACCTTGCGGGATAATGGTATGCGGACTGAAAGTCTGCGGGATAAAAAATGCGGGAAAATGGCTGCAAACCATGATTAGCAGCAGACTTCCCTGGTGAGCACTAGCTTTACTACAGTGATCTAATGAGCAACTAGAGTGCTAACATTCAGAATTTATGGCAAATGTGTGACACATCTGAATGCCTTCTTGATAGAACCAAAGTAAACAAGCATTGAAAATGCAATAGATCTCGCCCTCGTTTAAGTTAAAGCCATTCTGTTTGTAATGAGGTGGCTTTTTAGCTTTGCTTTTATTAGTGTTTTTAAAACTTTCATGTAAATAACGGGCATATGTATGCATATATGTATATGTATGCATGCATTTATATTTATATAGATATGCAGATTACATATGTTTATATATGTATATTACCTACTGGCGATAGCCAGTGGGTATATATAGTTAGGATTTTTTCTCTATGGGATTTCTGAAAATTCTATGTCTAATAACTTTGGCGTTTGTGGACGGAATTGGCTGAAATTTTCAGGAAAATGGCACATTTGTTTTCTGAGAAGCCCCTGAAAATTTGGTGGGGTTTCGTCAAGGGGGGGCCGAGAACAAAGGGGGTCCCAAAACGCGTTTTTCCCATTCATTTTTCCATAGGGCGGTTGGACTCACTTTTAGCTCGAACGGCTGAATAGATTTACATGAAACTTGGCAAAATTGTAGATATGGTTTGCCCGACGTGCCTTTGATATGTCTCAATATATGTGCTCCAGTGGATTTTGAGAAATTAACGTTTAAAAAAATATATATATCTGTGACAGCGCTCCGGTTAGCGCCCCGGTTCGCGTACCTGACGCGTAACGGAACTTCGCGAAGCGAATCTGATTGGCTCTCCGGTGTCTGTCAACATTCTAAACAAACCGGAGCGGCCGCCATCTTGTCTCTCGGTACGATCGTGAGACAAGATGTGGTGAAAAACGAAGGGGGAAATGAAGTAAAGGGGGCAAGGTAGACCACTCCTGACCCCCTAGGATTGATGAGGGGGATATTAAAGTGCCCCGCGGGGCAAAATATTTTGCGATTTTACGCCGTAGAGGCGCGTCCCGGTACGCGAACCGGGCAGCTCACCGGGCAGCTCACCGGGCAGCTAACCGGGCAGCTAACCGGCAGCGTAGCTGTCAACATTGTAAACAGTCCGGAGCGGCCGCCATCTTGTCTCTCGGTAGGTTCGAGAGACAAGATGTGGTGAAAAAAGAAGGGGGAAATGAAGGAAAGGGGGCAAGGTAAACCCCTCCTGACCCCCTAGGATTGATGAGGGGGATATTAAAGTCCCCCGCGATTTTTCGCGGTAGAGGCGCTTCCCGGTACGCGAACCGGGCAGCTAACCGGCAGCGTAACGGGAGTCCGCCATCTTGTGTTTTTGGAGCGTCCGGTTCGCGTACCGGGTAGCGTCCCGGTAAGCGTAACAAGGGGAAAACCAAGAGAAACAGTAAAAAAAAAATTAAGGGAATAGATTTCCAGCAAACTTGGCAAAATTGTAGGGACTGTTTTGTTTGATGTGCCTTTGCAAGGCCTCAAGATATGTGCACGTGTGGATTTTGTCTAATTAAGGTTAAAAAAAATATATATATCTGTAAGCGTGCTCCGGCATGCTTACGTTACGGGTTTTGTTTGTGCTGCAGAACCGATACGTCACGGTTATGCGACGCGTCATGAGGCGTCTCACGTGGCTACGTGATACGTCACGTAATAAAGAATATATTTTACAGCTATAGATATTAGCTTTTAAAAAACCAATGAAATTCACTGAAAAAACCATAGGTTATAGACCATATATAGTTAGGAATTTGCATTTACAAAACCTTGAAAATTCACTGAAAAAACCATAGGTTAGAGACCATATATAGTTAGCTGGACATTTTATTGACATAAAACCAATGAAATTCCATATATAGTTAGTTGCACTAACTATATATCGCGCACCCGCAATCCACTGCTGATGATGTCACATATTACATCATTCATGACATGGTCAGTGACATCACTGATGACATCACTGATGACATCTCAAATGACATCAGTGATGACATCACTGATGACATCTCAAATGACATCAGTGATGACATCATGACACACCAATACCAGTTACTACATACGCACCCACTGATTCCTACGTCTACACACACATTCACTCATTCACCCATACAATCACTCATACATACAGTCACTCATTATTACAACACTATCATATGCACTCATACACCTATGCAGACACTCACACACTGCCACTCATCCATGGAGTTACTCACACACCTAGTCAGTCCTGTAAAGAATCAATCACACTTCCATTTCCTCATCTATACAGTTAAACACAGAACACCATACTTCAGTGACATCACTGATGACATCTCAAATGACATCACTGATGACATCTCAAATGACATCACTGATGACATCATGACACACCAATACCAGTTACTACATACGCACTCACTGATTCCTACGTCTACACACACATTCACTCATTCACCCATACAATCACTCATACATACAGTCACTCATTATTACAACACTATCATATGCACTCATACACCTAGTCAGTCCTGTGAAGAATCAATCACACTTCGATTTCCTCATCTATACAGTTAAACACAGAACACCATACTTTTCACACATATACTAACACATACTTACTCTCTTATACAATCACTGATACAAGTACACATTGATATGCACAGAGTCACACACCTCCCAGCCAGCCACACACACACTCAGTCTTCCATACATCCACTCATTCTTCAATATGTAAAACATATTTGAACTTTACAAAAACACACAGACACTAGATGATGTCATCAGTGATGTCATTTGAGATGTCATCAGTGATGTCATCAGTGATGTCATTTGAGATGTCATCAGTGATGTCATCAGTGATGTCACTGACCATGTCATGAATGATGTAATATGTGACATCATCAGCAGTGGATTGCGGGTGCGCGATATATAGTTAGTGCAACTAACTATATATGGAATTTCATTGGTTTTATGTCAATAAAATGTCCAGCTAACTATATATGGTCTCTAACCTATGGTTTTTTCAGTGAATATATATATATATATATATTACCTACTGGCGGTCGCCAGTAGGTATATATAGTTAGGATTTTTTTCCTATGGGATTTCTGAAAATTCTATGTGGAATAACTTTGGCGTTTGTGGACGGAATTGGCTGAAATTTTCAGGAAAATGGCACATTTTGTTTCTGAGCGTTCTCTGAAAGTTTGGGGGGTTTCGTGAAGTGGGGGCCGAGAAAAAAGGGGAGTCCCAAAACGTGTTTTTTTAACATTGAGTTTTCCATAGGGCGGTTGGACTCACTTTGAGCTCGAACGGCTGAATGGATTTACACAAAACTTGGCAAAATTGTAGATATGGTTTGCCCGACGCGCCTTTGCTATGTCTCAATATATATGTGC
Source organism: Lissotriton vulgaris (assembly GCF_964263255.1). Taxonomy (NCBI): domain Eukaryota; kingdom Metazoa; phylum Chordata; class Amphibia; order Caudata; family Salamandridae; genus Lissotriton; species Lissotriton vulgaris. The sequence continues at coordinate 69,012 of NW_028240824.1, read as the reverse complement.
TCCAGTGGATTTTGAGCAATTAATGTTTTAAAAAACAGACAGCGCTCCGGTTAGCGCCCCGGTTCGCGTACCTTACGCGTAACGGAACTTCGCTAGGAGAAGCGGATTGGCTCCCCGGTGACTGTGAACATTCTAAACAATCCGGAGCGGCCGCCATCTTGTGTCTCGGTAGGATCGAGACACAAGATGTGGCAAAAACAAAGGGGGAAATGAGCATAAGGGGGCAGAGTACATCCTCCCTGACCCCCTAGGTTTGATGAGGGGGCTTTAAAAGGGCCTCGCGGGGTTAAAAAATAATAATTTTTATATCGTTTTTTTTTGCGCACCGGGAAGCGGTCCGGGAAGCGTAAAATTGGGAAAATAGGATGAAAGAATGTTCAAATATTGTATGTTTATTGATTGTTCTTTTTTTTTTTTTATTTTTATTTAAGTACCAACATGTAGGTACCAATGCAGAGTCTAAAAATAAAAATACATTGTTTCCTTTGTAGATATCTTGCATGTTGTTTCAGAAGTTATTGTGGTATATGAAATTCATAGCGTAGTCTGTCAGGAAAGCAGAAACACCATGGAGGCAGGAGATGATAAAGAGATGTTAAATACACATTGGAGATGATATAGTGGAAGAAAGGAAGTAACTATGAGCAAACTTAAAGTTGCACAGTATATTTAAAGTCTAATTTTACATTATAATCAATTTGCTACTAGTTTAAAAAATACATATAAAAATGAATAATGTCTCAAACAATTTTTGAATTATTATATATAAATGTATTTTTCTGATTTGTTTTCAAAATTAAAAAGAACTTCTAATAATTCTTTGTCAGAATTTGTCTCATTTTCAATTAGGAAATCCACAGATTCAACACATTGCAGAAGTTCTATGTCCCGTGATTCATCAAAGAATTCTGATTCATTTTCTGTATCTTTGTTGCATTCTGCAACAATTTCCAAGTTATTTTTTTGTCTCCTTCCATTTTTGTGCTGTAAAATGAATTTTAAAAAAATATATCAGTACAGATAGGGCACTGTTGGGTTTAAGTACAGACAGGTAGTTTGGTTTTTTAAACAGTGATTTTATCTTTGGGCAGTGTATGGTATCAGACTGGAAGTAGAAATATAAAAAAATGTATGTGATAAAGTCTAAGTCAATTCTTAATTATACAAGACAAGCCTAACTCCATCCATAACTAAAACAGAGAAGTCTATCTTATTCTATAAGTATTACAGAGGGATAGTATATAACTATCAGAAAATGTTTTCCTAATTAACTTAAAGTACAGAACATACTTCAGTTTTTAAAATAACATCTTACCTTTCAAAAAGAAGTTTAAGTTCTCAGTTGAAATGCACTTGATATGTACTTCAGGAAGTAGTAGTCAAAATGGCTGTGTTTCTCTCTCTTTCTTTATATATATTCAGGTACATAACCAATCAAATGTCATGAAATAATAGAAGATTTTGAAAGTAGTATTTTGATTGGTTGTCAATTGTAACACTTCATAAGTGTTTTTGTTAGGTAATTTACCTCAGGATATTTAGTCAGGCTTACAGCATAATTTTCTCAATGGAATTCCATCAAATTTGGATAAATGGTAGGGACTGCTATGTAGTAGGGGCTATTCTATATTTGATGAAAGTGTCTCTAGTGGTTTTTCTGTAAATTACTTGCCCACCTTTTTTTAGCGAGCGCTCACCGGTGCGTGCCCCGGTACGCGAACCGGCAGCGTAACGGGAGTCCTCCATTTTGAGTATCGGTAGAATTGAGACACAAGATGGAGGACAAACAATGTTCAGAATGGGTAGGGGGCACGGTAGACACTTTGTGACCCTCTAGGTTTTCGGAAGGGGGATTAGGACGCTGATACATGCAAAAATAAAAAAAAAATAAAATTAAAAATTTCGCGGGGGGAGCGCCCGGTACGCGCACCGGTAAGCGAACCGGGGAGCGTACTTTGGTGAAAAAAAAAAAAAGTAAGAAAAAGATAAACGTTTTGAATGATCAGAGGTAGGGTAGCTCTGAAAAGAGCTATTGGGTTCTGTGGCTAATTTAGGTACCTACAAGTATGTTCCAATGCACACTTTTAAATAAAGGACAAATATTCTATTCCCTTCATTTGTGAAGTGCACACCGTCTCTTCTGTAGATGTCTTGAATGTTGTAACGCAAGTTATTGTTGTATATTAAACCCATTCCATAGTCTCTCATGTAAGCAGAAACAGATTTATTCACATGTTTCCGTTCTTTCTCAAATTGTGGAAAAAATTGGTTGAACCACTTACATTTCTGACTTTGACATATATTTGAATATACCAAGGCAGTTTTGGGAAAAAGTGTCATCAATTGAAGAAAGGTGTTCTTTAAAAGCATTTCAAGACCAACCCCAGTCATAGTGCCCAAATCATATCCACCACAGTGCACTATTAAGAGGTCAGGGTTTGGCAGATGCATACATTTTTTTTAAAAAAAACATATAAAATATATTTTTGAATTAAAATAAAAATACTTTTTACAGCTTTTGATATCTGCTATTAAAAAACCATTGAAATTCACTGAAAAAAACCATAGGTTATAGACCATATATAGTTAGGAATTAGCATTTACAAAACCTTAAAAATTCACTGAAAAAACCATAGGTTATAGACCATATATAGTTAGGGATTAGCATTTACAAAACCTTATTTTACTCGCACAAAACCATTGAAATTTGCATATATAGTTAGTTGCACTAACTATATATCGCGCACCCGCAATCCACTGCTGATGATGTCACATATTACATCATTCATGACATGGTCAGTGACATCACTGATGACATCACTGATCACAACTCAAATGACATCACTGACAACATCACTGATGACATCATTCATGTGATAATACGATGAACCTCTTCAGACTCTACTATAACCTTAGATACACTCACTGTAAACAGACACTCACAGATTGTCACTCATCCATGGAGTTACTCAAACACCTAGTCAGTCATGCAAAGAATCAATCACACCTCCATTTCCTGAACTATACAGTTATACACACCTTACTTATTCAAACATATACTAACAGATATTTACTATTTTATACAATCCTTGATTGAAGTTCACAATGATCCATACAGCCACTCACACATTCACTGGCTCTTATGCACAGTTATTTATATATGTCAACTCTCACATGTACTGTGTTTTACATATGTACTTACTTTGACATGTAGCACTGAGATATCCATTCACTCACCAATACACTCATGCACACAGTCAACTGCCCATACAGCTGTTTCCACATGCACTTTTGAACCCATACATCTAGTGAATCAACTGCTCACACATCTATGCACAGAGTCACACACCTCCCACCTCCCAGCCACCCACACACATACTCAGTCTCCCATACAAATACTTGGGCAACCAATCAATAACCCATATAGTTACTCATATAGCTACTGATTAACACATGCAGCAGTTTACAGAACAGACACAAATGCACAAATTAAGACAGTTTAGTCACTAACCCATGCACTCAGTGAGACACATTAAGGGTCTCATTAGGATCGCGGACGGACTTGCGTCCGTCGGCGACCCCAGAGGATGAGGGAACGTCCACATGGGCTGCGGCGTTCCCTCATGTGCGATTAGGATGTGACCGCCACCCTGGCGGTCACATCCTGGATATTTAACATTGCGGCGGGTGCTGCTTCAAGCAGCACCCGCCGCAATGTTAAAAGTGCATGTTTAACATTTACATGCACAAAGCGGCAGGCACCGTGCGGTGCCTGCCGCTTTGTGCAAGTAAATGCTGGGGGGTACCATAGGTACCCCCCATGTGCACCCCCCACCCGCCAACACCCTGGGGGCCCGCAACGGGCCCCCAAAATCAAAAGTACACATGCTTTTCCACGGCGGAAAAACCGCCGCGGAAAAGCATGTTTACAAAGGCTTCCTAATTTGGCTGGCGGTGTCTGATAGACACTGCCAGCCAAATGAGAGCTTTTCCGCCGCGGTTGTAATCTGACCGCAGCGGAAAAGTAGCGGACAGTAACCATGACCCACCAGCCATCGTAATGCGGCGGTGGGTCTTTGGTGAGTCCGCAGAGGATTTTCCGCCTCCTCCGGGCCGGAGGTGGCTTCCCCCGGCCCGTAGGAGGCGGAAAATCCTCCATCATAATGAGGCCCTTAATCACTCTCTCATACAGTCAGTCATGCACCTACTAAATCCTTCATCCAGACACTTATACATCCACTCATTCTTCAATATGTAAGACATATTTTAACTTTACAGAAACATACAGTCACTGGATGATGTCATCAGTGATGTCATCAGTGATGTCACTGACCATGTCATGAATGATGTAATATGTGACATCATCAGCAGTGGTTTGCGGGTGCGCGATATATAGTTAGTGCAACTAACTATATATGCGAATTTCAATGGTTTTGTGCGAGTAAAATAAGGTTTTTTAAATGCTAATCCCTAACTATATATGGTCCATAACCTATGGTTTTTTCAGTGAATATATATATATATATATATATATATATATATATATATATATATATATATATATATTCACAGAAAAAACCATAGGTTATAGTGGATATATAGTTAGAAATTTGCATTTAGAAAACCTTGAAAATTCAATGAAAAAACCATTGGTTATAGTCCATATATAGTTAGGAATTAGCATTTACAAAACCTTATTTTACTCGCATAAAACCATTGAAATTCCATATATAGTTAGAAGCGCTAACTATATATCGCGCACCCGCAATCCACTGCTGATGATGTCACATATTACATCATTCATGACATGGTCAGTGACATCACTGATGACATCACTGATGACATCTCAAATGACATCACTGATGACAACTCAAATGATTGTATGTGTCTGTAAAGTTTAAATATGTTTCACATATTGAAGAATGAGTGGATGTATAAGTGTCTGGATGAAGAATTTAGTAGGTGCATGACTGACTGTATGAGTGAGTGATTAAATGTGTCTCACTGAGTGCATGGGTTAGTGACTAAACTGTCTTAATTTGTGCATCAGTATGTTTGTTGTTGTGTAAGCTGCTGCATGTGTTGATCAGTTGCTATAAGAGTGGCCATATGGGTTATTGATTGGTTGCCCAAGTATTTGAATGGGAGGCTGAGTGTGTGTGTGGGTGGCTGGGAGGTGCGTGACTCTGTGCATAGATGTGTAAGCAGTTGATTCACTCGGAGTATGAGTTCAAGAGTGCATATGGAAACAGCTATATGGGCGGTTGACTATGCATGGGTGTGTTGGTGAGTGAATGGATTTCTCATTGCTACATGTGCAAGTAAGTACGTATGTAAAACACAATACATGTGAGAGTTGAGATATATAAATAACTGAACATAAGAGCCAGTGAATGTGTGAGTGGCTGTATCGATCACTGTGAGCTTGTATCAGGGATTATATAAGAGAATAAATATGTGTTATTATATGTTTGAATAAGTAAGATGTGTATAACTTTATAGTTGAGGAAATGGAAGTGTGATTGATTCTTTGCATGACTGACTAGGTGTGTGAGTAACTCCATGGATGAGTGACAGCCTGTGAGTGTCTGTTTATACTGAGTGTATGTAAGGTTATATTAGAGTCTGAAGAGGTTCATTGTATTATCACATAAGTGATGTGATCAGTGATGACAAATGAGATGTCATCAGTGATGTCATTTGAGTTATCATCAGTGATGTCATCAGTGATGTCATTTGAGATGTCATCAGTGATGTCATTTGAGTTGTCATCAGTGATGTCATCAGTGATGTCACTGACCATGTCATGAATGATGTAATATGTGACATCATCAGCAGTGGATTGCGGGTGCGCGATATATAGTTAGTGCAACTAACTATATATGGAATTTCAATGGTTTTATGCGAGTAAAATAAGGTTTTGTAAATGCTAATTCCTAACTATATATGGACTATAACCAATGGTTTTTTCATTGAATTTTCAAGGTTTTCTAAATGCAAATTTCTAACTATATATCCACTATAACCTATGGTTTTTTCTGTGAATTTCATTGGTTTTTTAATAGCAAATATGAAAAGCTTTAAAATGTCAAGTACGTGATAGATAAAAACATTTTCGTATTTATGCACGCTGATGTGCTTTGAACGCTGCACCCCCCCTCCCTCCCCTCTTTTGTCTTAGTAGTACTCTCTCTTTGCAGATACTGAAGGGTAGTTAACGCAGGCCTTTACCCCCGTTGTAATCCGTCGTGCCTGCTTGTCTCTCCATTTGATTGATTGTTATCCAAGCATTTACTGTTTTACAATTGATTCTCTTTGGTTCATTCTCTATTTACAAACAAGCACAAAGTCGCAATACTCTGTTTAGTCTTTGCAGATAGTGAAAAATCGTGTAAAAAAATAAAAGTAATCGAGCAAAATCAGTAGGCCACTAATTGGATCTCTTTTTGACCTCGCTAAAATAGAAATATTAGGAACAACCCTTCATGAGAAATACGAAAATAGCGAGATGAACTGAGCTCCACACCGTGAGGGCTGCAAGACAGCTCGGCTCCATCACCCATCCCGCACAAAATAACGACAAACCCTATGCAAATATTGAAAATATACACAACACACCAGCAAAGAAACAGGGTAAAACATTTTATTAAATAACTATTTACAAAACGTTGGTTTATAAGATGATGTCAGTAGTGGACCGATGTGTGAATAGATCGAAAACAGCACAAGGCTCCAAGATCCGGATGGCAAGCTCCTGGATGTTGGGTGCCATAGTTTAGAGTTCTGAATTTCAGCCTTTTTCAATGCCTGTGCTTTGTTGAATCAAAATGGCGGCTTGACACAAAGCTGACTCAAGCGTTGCTACTGATGCTATGCAGACCAAAACTGGTTTTCAGTTTGTACATTTTTCTAGATTTTTCAATCCAAGTTTGGTTGACTTTGTAGAACGATGGCTTCAGATTTTCAACATACGGTGTGGTGGCGCTGACTGGGAGGGGGCGCTTCGCTCCTGCCCCCTCCCCAAGTAAGATTTTCATACGTGAAAGTACGTTAATGGTTTTGGTCCCTGAGATGCTTCGATGTCACTGCCATTCTCAAATAGCATAAGTTCTGGATGTTGGGTGCCATAGTTAAGAGTTCTGAGCAGTGCTTGTAACACTGTCTGAAGCTTATTTCCACCTACTGCAGCTTCACTATTCTCAAAGTAAGTGAGTGTCGTTTGTGGACCTGACTGCATTAGAAAACAATGTGATATGTTACCTTCCTAAACAGCTTGACGGAGGCCCCTGAGGGGCGGTGTGATGGCCATGGACTCGGAGAAGACGCTTGGCTCCGACACCCTCCCCAAGTCTTATAGCACTGGTGTAGCCTGAGATCGCCCCCGACATAGGCGGCCGGCTCCCGGGGTCCGGCGGAACTTTTTGCCTTTTGATGACTCTTCAATTCTGGACCTTGTCCCACAATCCGTTTGACCTGAAGACAAGCTGTAGTGGGGCGCCCCTTTATCGTTTTAGTTGCCATTCCGCCCGCTTTTGCTACACTGTGCCTCTTCCGCCATTCAGCTGTTTACCGCCCGCTCTTGCGACTACAGCGTCTCGCTCACCATGTAGTTTAGATGCGCCCGCTCTTGCGGTGCAGCGATAGGCAGCTGCCACAGGACTCTCAAAATGGCGGCCGGCTCTTCGGTTTTGGGCCTGGTCCACTAAAATGGCCCTGGGACACCTCTGAACTCGGACGCTTGTCTGCTAGGGCTTGGGTCCCATTCTCGAAAAGCGTCCCCTCAGCCGTGAAGATTCTACAAAAGTCTTGGGGGCTTCCGACTCCCGCAGGCTTCTGCTGGGGAGCGGCTGCCATGATTGCTCGTGGAATGGCCACGACGGAGCTACGAGATGGTAGTGGTCTCATGCTGACGCCAGCTTTAGTCTGAAACATCCAGAAACACTGTAGACTACCAATTTGATCAGTTCCGGTAGCGCCCCAACATGACCCGGAAGAGAAGAACTTGCCCTCCCCTCTTTGACTGATGGTTCTTGTTGCCTGTCCCCTCTGTTGTCATTTAACAGAACTTTTTGGACTGCTGAAAGGGGTTGTGTTCTGAACGCTGGTTGGTGGAGACATTTTGACTATATTCTTGACCTACGTTGTCGCGTAATGCGTTTTATGACACGCCGCGTTAGCGCACCCGGAAGTGATCCGAGGCGCGGCGCGCAGCGCGTAACGTAAGCATAACAGGTCACGTGACTTGTTAATAAAACTTTTCATTGGTTCATTTTACTTTTGTTAATTTAATGATGAAAAGCTTGGTCATATGACCTAAAAATTACGCTTTTTATTATTTTCGAACAATATTTTTTTTTCAAACATATGTTATAATATTCCAGGCTAATGTACTTTCCCGGAAAATTTACAACTGTCTTGCAAGTAAAATATATTCCTTTTTCGAGAAAAAGGGCGTTTCTTCCTTCCATGACGGAGCCGTTGAGTAAAAGAGATTCGGCCTGCTGTCTTAGTCGCCGATACGCCTGATTATCAGATTCTTATCGATCACTTTATGTTGCAGACATGAAAAACACAACTGCCCTTGACCATTTATCTTTACTGCGTTCCTACATATTATACCCTTTATCCGTCATGTAATTGGACTGCTTTATTTCACTTGCCTTTTACTGATTCGAAAACAGTCACTAAAAGTAAAAAATATACAAATGTAAATACTACTACCGTGTTTTGTTTTAAAAACCTTTATTGTGAAAATGTCAGTATACAAATACGGGCCTATAACCACGTGGGCCGGCCACGGAGCAAACTGAAATCGTATATGATGAGGAGACATTTACACTGTAGAAGAACGTAACGAGCGGGCCATTAGGTGACAAGAACAAAGGTCTCTAACAGTTGCGGAATCGGTGGACGTACATTTTGTAATTAAAATACGACAGGGCCACTTACAATTAAATTTTCTAGATATACATTTGCGGGCAAGGGGTTACGAGTCCCATTTATACCGGCGCCATTTTGGGCGAGGCCGGGCAGGTCCAAGATATAGTCAAAATGTCTCCACCAACCATCGGCCAGACCAGAACCCCTTTCGGCCCTTTATGCTACAAGATGGTGTCTTCCATTCAGAAAATATTGGTGGCAGCATTTTGAAAGGAAACAGAAACAGCCGTTCTCCTAGTGAGTTTCACATAGTTACATTTAGAAAGAATGTTGAAGAGTAGTATGTGGAAAATCTGAAGCCATTTTTCTACAAACTCTCAATCAGACTTGGATGGAAAAAAAAAACCTGAAGAATGTACAAACTGAAAACCAATTTTAGTCTGTATAGCACCAACAGTAACGCTTGAGTCAGCTTTGTGTCAAGCCGCCATTTTCATTCAATCAATAGCGTCCCCCTGCACACATTCAGGGACCTGGTCGTGTCTTCAGATGAAACGCATTGTAGGAAAAGAAGCAGAAAGGAAAAGGAAAAATGTTCCGCCGGACCTAGTGAAGCTGCAGCAGGTGCAAATAAGCTTCAGACAGTCTTACAAGCACTGCTCAGAACTCTCAACTGAGGCACTCAACATCCAGGACTTGCCATTCGGATCTTGGCGCCTTGTGCTGGTTCCGACCTATTCACACATCGGTCCACTACTGACATCACCTCATAAGCCAACGGGGCACCCCACGCCGTCTTTCGGCGCAGCATTGTAGGATGGCCACACCAGTGCGGCAATTTGCTGGACACCACCTCGGTGCCATCCGGATCTCGGCGCGTTCGAGTCACTGTACCGCAACAGTGACCGCAATTCAGCTGGACACGCCGTCTTTCGGCGCAGCATTGTAGGATGGCCACACCAGTGCGGCAATTTGCTGGACACCACCTCGGTGCCATCCGGATCTCGGCGCGTTCGAGTCACTGTACCGCAACAGTGACCGCAACTCAGCTGGACACGCCGTCTTTCGGCGCAGCATTGTAGGATAGCCACACCAGTGCGGCAATTTGCTGGACACCACCTCGGTGCCATCCGGATCTCGACGTGTTGTGCTGCCTTCGGCCTATTCGCACATCGGTCCGCTACTGACAGTGACCGCAACTCAGCTGGACACGCCGTCTTTCGGCGCAGCATTGTAGGATGGCCACACCAGTGCGGCAATTTGCTGGACACCACCTCGGTGCCATCCGGATCTCGACGCGTTGTGCTGCCTTCGGCCTATTCGCACATCGGTCCGCTACTGACGCCGCCTCACGTGCCAACGGATTTTCTACGCTTTTTGTAGCCCTATGCCGCAGAACAGGTCATGTGACTTGTTTATAAAACTTTTCATTGGTTCATTTTACTTTTGGTTTCCTAAAGATGGAAGGCTTGGTCATATGACCTAAAAATAACACTTTTCATTGGTTTAGAACATTTTTTTTCCCAAACGATGAAAGCCCCACCTTGTTTCTGGATCATTCAGACTGAAGCTGGCGTCAGCATGAGAGCACCACCATCTCGTGGCTCCGTCGTGGTCATTCCGCGAGCAATCATGGCAGCCGCTCCCCACCGGAAGCCTGCGGGAGTCGGGGGCCCCCAAGACTTTTATACAATCTTCACGGCTGAGGGGACGCTTTTCGAGAATGGAGCCCAAGCCCTAGCAGGCAAGCGTCTGAGTTCCAAGGTGTCCCAGGGCCATTTCAGTGGACCAGGCCCAAAACCGAAGAGCCGTCCGCCATTTTGACAGCCATGTGGCAGCCGCCTATCGCTGCACTGCAAGAGTGGGAGCAACTCCACAACATGGTGAGCGAGACGCTGTGGCCGCAAGAGCGAGCGCAACTCAGCTAGATGGCCGCCACCTGGGGAAGCCCGTTCACGCCGCCTCCCCCCCCCCCCCCCCCCCCCGGGCCGCCGCACGCCAATTTTCGGAGCAGCATTGTAGGATACCAAAACCAGTGCGGCAGTTTACTGGACATCACCTGGGTGCCTGTCGTACATGTTGTGTCAGCCATGTGACACTGGACACAGACCGCTACTGACGAGGCCTCCCCCCGCATCACCCGGGACGCCCCACGCTGTTTTTCTGTGCTGCATTGTAGGATCCCTAAACCAGTGCGGCACCCAGGCAACATCACCTGGGTGCCGTCCAGAACTCTGCACGTTGTGCTGCCTTGGGACTATTCGCACAACAGACCGCTACTGACGAGGCCTCCCCCCGCCCCACCCGGGACGCCCCACGCCAATTTTCGGAGCAGCATTGTAGGATCCCTAAACCAGTGCGGCACCCAGGCGACATCACCTGGGTGCCGTCCAGAACTCTGCACGTTGTGCTGCCTTGGGACTATTCGCACAAAAGACAGCTTCTAACCATTGTTGCTTTTTGTGTTAATAAATGTTTAAATGTTTTTAGTTTTTGTTCTGTTCTTCAGCGTTAAAAGTTAATAAAGTTTTATAACCTTAATTTGTTGGAGTGTTATCTATTTTTTGAAAAACGGGTGAATGGGGCCTTGAATCGGGTTATTGTCATGTGTGGGCTTTGGAAGTGTGCTGCTGCAGGATCGGACATTTCAAACTCAAATGCACGTTCTTTTTCTTACCTTTCCGAAGCATGGAGCGCAATAGCAGGCAGAGAAAGGGTGATGCACGTGTTGAACACTACCTGACCTGGCAAGTTGCTGGCAGTGCCCCCCCGCCCGCTCCTGAAAGAGGGCACACACACACCGCCGCCCCGAGTACTTCACATATCTTTAAAAGACCATGCGCTTGTTCATGAGGCTTAAATGGTTTATCACCTCTTCTAGAACCCCTGCATCGACCCTCTGACGTTTCATGGAAAAATTACCATGTAACACAATACCAAGCCCTGTCGGCTGAAACCCCCAAGGAATCGTGGGGCATATTATCAAGGGGGTTTATCTCCGCTTTTTTGGCTTTAAAAGCCATGAAAGCGGAGATAAAATTATCTCCCTATTACCAAGCTGTCGCTAACACCAGTTAGTGACAGCTAAAAGGAGATAGCGACCATCTTGGGCCCCGCTTTGCATGTCAGTGATATTTATCACTAATGACATGCAAAGTGGCGTGCCAAGATGTTAGCGACTGGAAACAGTCCCTAACATCGCTACCTTCTATTACCAACTTTTGGAGATATTCGCGCTAAGCGCGAATATCTCCAAAATCTAACACCTGCCCTGAGCAGTTCTTAGCCATGTTATCCAATGGGAGGTGGATAACATGGCTAAGAGCATTAGGTCAATAATACATGAATATCGCTGACTTTTCTGCGATAATAGCAAGGTTTATCTGCGATAAAAATCGCCGATGTGCGGCGATAATTTTTGTCTCTAAACAAGTTAGAGACAAAAATTATCGCTAGTTGTTCGTAATATGCCCCCGGGTTTTTGCTTGCAGAAATCGGGAGGCGGGAGACTAGCACTGAAATCAGTAGTCACACGCCTGAATCAGGAGGATTGGCATGTCTGAATTCTCTACAGCTGGGGCCATAAACTACATCCGCAGGGTTAGGTGATAGCCTGGGACCAGCCTGGCATCTAAAATGGCTGCCGTGCACGACAAAATTGTGGCATTCGAAAAAAAGGCAAGATGGCGCAGCCGCTGGAAGAGATGTATCAACATATATCAGCCTCCTCAGCCACCCTCAGGAAACATAGGGGATTAGGATACGTCTCCCGCACCCACTTATACCTAGTAATTTAATTAACGAAGCTCAAAATGGCGAATTCCCGTTTCGCTACCAGTTTGCGGCCCAGTTCGCGGCCCGTGAAGCGCTTCTACCGTGAAAAATCATTTTTTTTTTATTTTCCCCACGGGACCCTTTAATAACCCCAACAACATTCCTAGGGGGTGAAGAGGGGGATACCTTGCCCCCTTTCATTAAATTCCCCCTTAGTTTTTCACCTTTTCTTCTCTCTCGATCCTACCGAGAGACAAGATGGCGGCCGCTCCGGACTGTCACGCAGCAAAAAAAAAAAAAAGCTCACGCACAGCCGCTGGAAGAGATGTATCAACATATATCAGCCTCCTCAGCCACCCTCAGGAAACATAGGGGATTAGGATACGTCTCCCGCACCCACTTATACCTAGTAATTTAATTAACGAAGCTCAAAATGGCGAATTCCCGTTTCGCTACCAGTTTGCGGCCCAGTTCGCGGCCCGTGAAGCGCTTCTACCGTGAAAAATCATTTTTTTTTTATTTTCCCCACGGGACCCTTTAATAACCCCAACAACATTCCTAGGGGGTGAAGAGGGGGATACCTTGCCCCCTTTCATTAAATTCCCCCTTAGTTTTTCACCTTTTCTTCTCTCTCGATCCTACCGAGAGACAAGATGGCGGCCGCACCGGACTGTTTAGAATGTTGACAGACACCGGAGAGCCAATCAGCTTTCTGCGCGCAAAGTTCCGATAAGCGAAAAGTAAGCGGACCGGATCGCTGCCCAGAGCGCTGTTACAGATATATATCTTGGTTTGAACGTTAATTTCTCAAAAACTACTGGAGCACATATATTGAGACCTAGCAAAGGCACATCGGGCTAACAGTCCCTACAATTTTGCCAAGTTTCGTGCAAATCCATTCAGCCGTTCGAGCTAAAAGTGAGTCCAACCGCCCTATGGAAAACTCAATGCAAAAAACGCGTTTTGGGACCCCCCTTTTTTCTCGGCCCCCCCTTGACGAAACCCCCCCAAATTTTCAGGGGCTGCTCAGAATCAAAATGTGCCATTTTCCTGAAAATTTCAGCCGATTCCGTCCACAAACGCCAAAGTTATTAGACATAGAATTTTCAAAAGTCCCATAGAGAAAAAATTCTAACTATATATACCTACTGGCGATAGCCAGTAGGTAATATATATATATATATATTACCTACTGGCGGTCGCCAGTAGGTATATATAGTTAGGATTTTTTCCCTATGGGATTTCTGAAAATTCTATGTCTAATAACTTTGGCGTTTGTGGACGGAATTGGCTGAAATTTTCAGGAAAATGGCACATTTTGTTTCTGAGCAGCCCCTGAAAATTTGGGGGGGGGTCGTCAAGGGGGGGCCGAGAAAAAAGGGGGGTCCCAAAACGCGTTTTTCCCATGTTCATTTCCATAGGGCGGTTGGACTCACTTTTAGCCCAAACGGCTGAATGGATTTCCACGAAACTTGGCAAAATTGTAGGGACTGTTAGCCCGATGTGCCTTTGCTAGGTCTCAATATATGTGCTTCAGTTGATTTTGAGAAATTAACGTTTAAATCAAGATATATATCTGTAACAGCGCTCCGGGCAGCGATCCGGTTCGCGTACTTTTCGCGTTACGGAACTTTGCGCACGGAAAGCTGATTGGCTTTTCGGTGTCTGTCAACATTCTAAACAGTCCGGTGCAGCCGCCATCTTGTCTCTCGGTAGGATCGAGAGACAAGAGGAGGCCAAAACAAAGGGGGAAATTACCATAAGGGGGCATAGTAGATCCTCATTGACCCCCTAGGTTTTATGTGGAGGTTTTAAAAGGGCCCAGGAGGGTCGAAAAAAATATATTTTTTTTTTTTGCGTGGTTAGCGCCTAGTACGCGAACCGGAAAGCGTTCTAGGCAGCGTACTATAAGGATAATAGAATGATACACTTTTCAAATACTGTATGTTAATTGTTTGTTGTTTTTGTTGTTTTTTTTTGTTTTCTTTTTTTTAAAGTTTTTTTTATTTTGATTGTTTTTCATAATTTATTAAACTTTCTAACATTTCAGTGTCTGAAATGTCATTATTTTCTTGAAATATTCTTTGCAATCTGTGAGGTTGTAAAATGTCCTCATTTGCAAGGAGGGCATCTACTGCTTGGACACATTGCAGCAGTTCATTATCCAAGCTTTCATCCATAAATTCCATGTCAATTTGTTCAATCAATTCCTGGCTGCTCTCTTGCAGGTCCATCTCAAAAGAAACTTGCTGCTCGCCTTCCATTTTGCCTGAAATTTGGATTAAAAAAATATATATTAGTAGAGATAGGGCACTGTTGGGATTAATTTTAGATAGTCAGTTTTTATCAGTGAATTTATCTTTTGGCAGTGTATAGTATCAGAGTGGAAATAGGACTATAAAAAAGTGTATGTGATGTAACCAAGACAAGCCTAACTCCATTCATAACTATAATAGAGAAGTCTATCTAAATACATTACTACTACAGAGGGATAGTGTATATCTAGCAGAAAAAGTCTACTATATTAAGTTATAGTGCACAATATATTTCATTTTTAAAAATTATAACTTACCTTCACAAAGAAGTTGAAGTTTTTGGAAGCTATTGAAATGTGAGGTACAACAAGAAGTAGTAGTCAAAATGGCTGTGTTTCCTTCTCTTCCTTTATATATATACAGGTATATAACCAATCAAATGTCAGGTAATAAAAGTAGAAAATGAAAGTAACATTTTCATTGGTTGTCAATTCCAACAGTTCAGATGTGTTTTGTGAAGTAATTTACCTCACGGTACTTGGAGAGGTCTACAGGCTAAATGGCTAAATTAAATTTCAATTAAATTTGTGAGAATGAAAGGGATTGTTATGTAGTATGAGCTAATTTATATTTGGTGAGAGTGTCTCTAGTCGTTTTTCTGTAAATTACTTTCCCACCTTTTTTTTGGACCGCTTCCCGGGAAGCGGTCCGGTCCGCGAACTAGGAGCGTAACGGGAGTCCACCATTTTGTGTTTCGGTCGAATCAAGGTATAAAATGGAGGGTAAATAATGTTCTGAATGGGTAGAAGGGGGCATGGTACAAGTATTTTGCCCCCCTACGTTTTCTGAGGGTGGCTGAGGAGGACTATATGTGCGAAGAAAAAACTTTTTTTTTAAAATTTTGCGCGGTTAGCTTCCAGTTCGCGTACCGGATAGCGCTCTTTGAGCGTATTTTGTTGAAAATTACAGGAAAAAAGTTAGAAAAAAAATAATAAAAGTGTGTGATCAGATGAAGGGTAGCTCTGAGAAGAGCTTTTGGGTTTATGGTACATTTAGGTACTTATAAGTAGGTACCAATGCACAGTCTTAAATTCAGAATGAAAATTCTGTTGCCCTCATCTGAGAAGTGAACTCCATCTCCTCTGTAGATATCTTGCATGTAGTAACGCAAGTTATTGTTGTACAGAGAGCCCATTCCATGGTCTCTCATGAAAGCTGAAACAGATTTGTTTACATGCTTCCTGGCTTTCTCAATTTGTGGAGAAAATTGGTTGGACCACCTCCATTTCTGTCTTTGGCATATATTGGAATATACCAAGGCAGTTTGAGGAAAAAGTGCCATTAATTGCTCAAAGGTGTCCTTTAAAAGCATTTCCAGACCTACCCCAGTCAAAGTGCCCAAATCATTACCTCCACAGTGCACAATTAACAGGTCAGGTTTTGGCAAATGCATAAAGGTTTTCACCAATGGTATCAATTGGTGACATTTTAATCCTCTTTGGCCCAACCACTTAAGTTCCACATCTTGTAAATTGAGGTTAGGTAAATTTCTGTTCTCAGCATACCTTTGAGCCCAGTGGATGTAACTATGTCCAACAATCCAGACCTTAAATATGGTGGGAGAAGGTTGTTCTGCAGTCAGATGAAGTGTGGTAATGAAAGGGCAGTTGAAACAGTAGGAGTTTCTAAAGAAAAAAAAGTGTGGATTTCCAATGCTAATGAATCATTAGCAGTGATTGGTGCATTTCCATTTCTGAAAACAGAAAGTTAGGGTGCATGGATGTGTTCTTTGAAAGATGTAATTTGAATGGTCAAGGAAGAAACAGTTAATGAAAGATTGCACTGGATACGCAGGTGCACTGAGAGTTCAGAGTTCACTTGAAACATTGTTGTGTGAATTTGCAAACATGAGAGGTCTTCCAGGAGGTGGTTGCTATGGAAAAAAGGCAGAGAGGGCAGAGGGGGGAAGGGTTTTGATTTGAAAAAAGTGAGGGAAGAGTTATGATTGGCTAATATGAGAGATATGTGAAATGAATATCTGTATTTCTGTGCTTTCAATAGCTGCAGCCTTTGGAGTGCATCCTTTCTCTTCTGCTGAAGACAATTTGGTGTATTTCTGAGACTGTTTTCAAAACTCAAAAAATATTTGCTAAGGTGAGAAAAGATTTATTTAATTTAGATAGAGAATAGTATGATTTAAGGAGAAAATGATGAAGAAAGCTGTGTTTTTAAAATGTGGTTTTGTCTCTAGTGATATACTAATAGAATTAGTTTCTTTGAGAAATTGTAATTGCATATTCGGTGTAGCATTCTGGCATGCAGTAACACAAGTTATTGTGGTACATGGAGCCCATTCCATGGTCTGTTATGTAAGCTGAAACAGATATGTTGTTTTTAAAAACGATTTTAGAAATCAATTACATTTCTGGATATGTACTGCTAGAGCTTCATAGGTTGTTTTGGGCCATATTTATAAGGCATTTGAGTGTCTTTGATGTTATGTTTTCCTTTTCAAATGGAAAGCGTTCCTCATGGGGCAAGTGTCTTGTAAATACGCTCCCACTTGCGCTTGGCAAATTTAGATTTTGATTATGGGAGTTACCTAGCCATGTTAATAGTGTCCCAAAAATGGTGCTAGGGCATTCCAGAAAACACTTTCATGTGTCTCAAGGACATTTTTAGTCATTTCTTCATGAATGCAGGTATACAATTGATTTATATGCTGTGTTTAAAAACGAATTTTGAAATCAATTAAATTTCTGGATATGTACTGTTAGAGCTTCATAGGTTGTTTGGGGTCATATTTAGAAGGCATGTTAGTGTCTTTAATGTTATGTTTACCTTTTTAAATGGAAAGCGTTCCTCATGGGGCCCTGAGCAGTTCTTAGCCATGTTATTTAATGGGAAGTGGATAACATGGCTAAGAGCATTTGCTGGAAAATGCATGAATATCGCTGACTTTTCAGCGATATTCATGCATTGCGGCTGTTTTTTTTCGCATTTGCGAGCAGTTCTTAGCCATGTTATCCAATGGGAGGTGGATAACATGGCTAAGAGCATTTGATGGAAAATGCATGAATATCGCTGACTTTTCAGCGATATTCATGCATTGCGGCTGTTTTTTTTCGCATTTGCGAGCAGTTCTTAGCCATGTTATTTAATGGGAAGTGGATAACATGGCTAAGAGCATTTGCTGGAAAATGCATGAATATCGCTGACTTTTCAGTGATATTCATGCATTGCGGCTGTTTTTTTTCGCATTTGCGAGCAGTTCTTAGCCATGTTATTTAATGGGAAGTGGATAACATGGCTAAGAGCATTTGCTGGATAATGCATGAATATCGCTGACTTTTCAGCGATATTCATGCATTGCGGCTGTTTTTTTTTGCATTTGCGAGCAGTTCTTAGCCATGTTATCCAATGGGAAGTGGATAACATGGCTAAGAGCATTTGCTGGAAAATGCATGAATATCGCTGACTTTTCAGCGATATTCATGCATTGCGGCTGTTTTTTTTCGCATTTGCGAGCAGTTCTTAGCCATGTTATTTAATGGGAAGTGGATAACATGGCTAAGAGCATTTGCTGGATAATGCATGAATATCGTTGACTTTTCAGCGATATTCATGCATTGCGGCCGTTTTTAATCGCATTTGCGATCAACAATTACATTTCTTGATATGTACTGTTAGAGCTTCATAGGTTGTTTGGGGTCATATTTAGAAGGCATTTTAGTGTCTTTGATGTTATGTTTACCTTTTTAAATGGAAAGCGTTCCTCATGGGGCAAGTGTCTTGTAAATACGCTCCCACTTGCGCTTGGCAAATTTAGATTTTGATTATGGGAGTTACCTAGCCATGTTAATAGTGTCCCAAAAATGGTGCTAGGGCATTCCAGAAAACACTTTCATGTGTCTCAAGGACATTTTTAGTCATTTCTTCATGAATGCAGGTATACAATTGATTTATATGCTGTGTTTAAAAACGAATTTTGAAATCAATTAAATTTCTGGATATGTACTGTTAGAGCTTCATAGGTTGTTTGGGGTCATATTTAGAAGGCATTTTAGTGTCTTTGATGTTATGTTTACCTTTTTAAATGGAAAGCGTTCCTCATGGGGCCCTGAGCAGTTCTTAGCCATGTTATTTAATGGGAAGTGGATAACATGGCTAAGAGCATTTGCTGGAAAATGCATGAATATCGCTGACTTTTCAGCGATATTCATGCATTGCGGCCGTTTTTTTTTGCATTTGCGAGCAGTTCTTAGCCATGTTATCCAATGGGAGGTGGATAACATGGCTAAGAGCATTTGCTGGATAATGCATGAATATCGTTGACTTTTCAGCGATATTCATGCATTGCGGCCGTTTTTAATCGCATTTGCGATAAATCTTGCTAAGGAGAAAATGATGACGAAAGCTGTGTTTTTAAACTGTGGCTTTGTCTGTAGTGATATAGAAATAGATTTTGTTTCTTTGAGAAATTGTAATTGCATATTCGGTGTACCATTCTGGCATGCAGTAACACAAGTTATTGTTGTATATGAAGCCCATTCCATGGTCTCTTATGTAAGCTGAAACAGATATGTTGTTTTTAAAAACCATTTTTGAAATCAATTACATTTCTGTATATGTACTGCTAGAGCTTCATAGGTTGTTTAGGGTCATATTTATAAGGCATTTGTGTGTTTTTGATGTTATTTTTCCCTTTTTAAATGGAAAGCGTTCCTCATGGGGCAAGTGTCTTGTAAATACGCTCCCACCTGTGCTTGGCAAATTTAGATTTTGATTATGGGAGTTACATAGCTATGTTAAAAATGAACCAAAAATGGTGCAAGGGCATTCAAAAAAATGCTTTCATGTGTCTCAAGGACATTTTCAGTCATTTCCTCTTGAATGCAGGTATACAATTTGTCAGTCAGTCAAGATATCTTTATTCGACTTTTTCCAAGTCATACAAAGAAACATAAACAATAAAAACGTAGCTTAAAATACATAAATGTTGTTGAATGTTAAAAACGACAGACTTCATACACATTAAAAAAAAGGGTACTATGTACAATGGTTTAAGAAGGCGAAATTTGACCTGCAGCTTTCACCCTTGCTGCGGCCACTAAAAAATTTGCAATACAAAATGTAGTACGTGGATTTGACGCAAGCTGTAGATAAAGCAGCGCCGGGCGAACCTGAGTAAAACCTGCTTCTCTCAGGATGGGGAGCAAATATTTTTTCCTCGGCTCATGATATTTGCTACAGAACATAACGCAATGCATTGTGTCCTGTACCGAAAAGTCGTCACAGGTGCAAGGTGGGGCTAGCTCAGGCTTCTGCCATTGTATGAAAGAACCTAGGTAAAAATGTATCAGGTTAAACCTGAACTTTGTAAGTAGAAACCTGTGATAGGGATATGTAACAAAGCTGAGATAAGGGGCAAGTAAGGGAGCGCTAACCAGGAGGTTGTGTGCCCTAACTGAGGGCTTCAGTAATTCAACATCCTCTCGGCGAGCTGCCATCTTTTCCATAAATGCCTTTTTTATGTGGGCGATGTCTAATGCCTTGATTTTTTCTGGACTTAGAAAAAGTTCTGGTCGGCCTAGATCAGTAAATGATTTGTTTAAATAGGACATCCATGGAATGCTCTTAGCTTTATCTAGAGAGAGTACATCTTTCAAGATAGTGTGGTTCAATGGGAGATCGTCATTCAACCATATCTTCAGCCATAGGATCAGCGGCGCTAGGCTTAATAGATCCGACAGGTAGGGTAAACCCACCTCCTGGTGTATTGAGTAAGTTGGGGCTGACTGGGGTAAGGAGAGGAGAGATCTAATAAATTTATTTTCCACTCTCTGGATAGGCTCAAGATTTACATAGCCCCATAGCGGAGATCCGTAAAGTGCTATGGCCACGGATTTGCACCTATAGATCTTTAAAAGGGCTTCCATTGGCCTTGCCCCCAACTTACCCGCAAAGCCGAGGATCGCTAGTGAAGACCTAGAAACTGCCAATCTTTTTGCTGTTACCTGGGGCCCCCACGTACCCCTATGATCGAACAAAACTCCCAAATAGGGGAACGTGGTGACCTTCGAAACAGGATCCCCACTACAGAAAAATGATTTATGACGTTTTTTAGTGCACTCACGCCCCATGACCATCGTGTGAGATTTTGACACATTCACCTTCAGGTCCAAATTGGCCATAAAGGAGCCGAAGGCGTCCAGTAGGTGTTGCAGTCCGACACCAGTACGAGCGATCAGCACCGCGTCGTCCGCATACAGGAGTGCCGGTATTTGCACATCTCCTGCACGCGGAACGTCCGCGTCCTGACCGCGCAGGTGTTCCCCTAGGCCGTTAATATACAAAGTGAAAAGCGTAGGGGCCAAAATACACCCTTGCCGCACCCCCTTTAACGATTTAAACATGGGGGTACATCTGCCATTGTTTGATACACGAACTGCTGCAAAGAGTTCCCGATGCAGCGCAGCCATGAATGAGACCAGAGCTTTGTCAATACCCAATTCTAATAGGATTGCCCACAGTTTTGATCTGTTCACAAGATCAAACGCCGACGAAAGGTCCATGAAGGCGAGAAATACGGAACCCTCCTTAGCGACCGTGTACTTGGAGATGAGTAGGTGCAGGTTGCAGCATTGTTCGATGGTCCCTTTCCTCTCCCTGAAGCCGTATTGCAGTTCGGAAAGCCCCCCGCAGGCCTCAATATTCTCCCTCAATCTTGATAGAAGTACTCTGCCCAAGATCTTTACAGTTGAATCCAGGAGGGATATTGGCCTATAAAATGCTGGGTCGTCCCGCCGACCTTTGTTTTTAAAAATAGGGACGATGATAGATTGAGCCCATGAAGCGGGGGCTGAATTTCCGTTAACTGCATTGAATACGTTTGTCAGGACCTCGGCCCAGAGTTTGGGTGAAAACAAGAAAAAATCTGCGGGTACTCCGTCTGGCCCAGGTGCCTTGTTTTTAGTGGTTGCCAACAGGGCTTTTTCCACTTCCTGGGGGTTAAAGGTGATGTGGTGGTCATCAATATTCATCGATGAGCATTTCTTTGTTCCTTCATCATCTCCCCCATATACTTTTTCAAAGAAGGCCAACCAAGACTCGTCAGTAATCACGCAATCCATGGGATCGTTGCTGTCATCAAGGAATAAAGGCTGTTTAATGATATCCCAAAATCTCCTGCTGTCCTTCAATACTGCTGCCGAAAGGAGATTATCCCATGTTTCCTGTTTGATATTATCTTTACGGTTCTTTATGGCAGCTTTGTAGACTTTCCTTAAACTTACAATGTCCTCTTTGACCCTGGGCACAGATTTAAGGGCCCTCAATAATTCTCTGTGAGCATTGGAGCATGCCTGGTCAAACCAACGCTTATGACCATCGGCACTCTGGGTGGGTTTAGCAAGTAAATCCTTCGAGACCTGGTCACAAATTGCCTCATAAGCTGCAATAATTTTATTCCTTTGGGTGCCTGGATCTCTGCACTGTTCCACCTGTGCTTTGATTTTTGGATAGCATTTTTCGTAGAAATTTTCCGGGATGACTTTGGCCCATTTAATACGTCTGGCTTGATCTGTGGTCCTCAGAGAATGGGCAGGTTTATGCTTTGCTGGTGATGGCCCCAAATGAGCTCCCCATGCCACTTCAAGCAGGACTGGATTGTGGTCACTGTGAATTGTAGGGACTGTGCTGTAGGCCATGATCCGCTGAAAAATGCCTGATGACACAAAAATGTAGTCAATCACTGTTCCCTGATAAGCTCCAATAAAAGTTGGGTTTCTCTGCCCACAGTCTGGTTCGTGTAGGTCAAAGTAGGCCAAAAGCTCCTCAAGCTCCTGCCCCTCAGCAGAATGTTCAAAATGGGGTCCCCGTGTGGCTGCGTCGTCGGCCTCGTCAACATCTTTACCCTTACAGGCAAAACCACATGGATGAATGTTAAAATCGCCTAATAAAACTAACTCAAAAGAAAAATCGATATCTTGTGAGACTGTGTTTAAAATATTTTCCAAGTTAGCAATGTTGCGGCCACTGTAGTCACTGTTCCCAGAATTATAGAAATTGACAAACAATGTCCTGCATTCCTTGTTAATCACCCTCTCAACTATCAGGATGTTATCAGATTCAGTGCTAATCTGTCTGTAAGTACCTTTTAGGGCTAAAGAAAATAGAAGCACCAAGCCACCTTTGGCTCTACCCGCTCTACTGGGTCTTGCAGGTTTAACGAAACTAGAGAACCCATCCAGCCAAAAACTGTTGGATGTGTCCCACGTTTCTTGTAAGGCGATGATATGATATTCTGAGACAAAGCTCAGCCAGGCTTTGTCCTGGCGTTTTGCATTTGTCCCTGCAACGTTCCAGCTTATGATCTTACATGGGGCGAACGGTGGTGGTTTTAGGTTATTTGGAACTGCTGAAGCTATTTCGACCGGATGTTGTGAAGCCAAAGCACCACTTGCTAATGGTGGCTCATTCAGTGCCCCCCTGGCAAGCCTGGATCCTGTTTCAAGTCAATCACATATGTTTAGATCCGATAGAGGGGCAAACCTATTGCCTGTGCTGACGCCCCACTCAAACGGAGTGGCTACCTGGCCCTGGCCAAATTGTGCTGGGTTCCATGTAAGTAGAGGAGTGTTAGGGTAGTGCGGTAACTGATCATTTCTCTGCCACTGAGCCTGCCTATGACCCCAGGCGATACGACCCTCGCCCGGCAAGCCCCCGTCCCAGACACTACCTCTTGGCTCTCGAACCAGGGCCGACCTGGTATTCAGGTCTATTGGGCGATACGATCTTCCAAAGTCCTGATAAACTGTAGGCTGGAGCCAATCATTAGGATGTCGAGGTCTGGTAGCGTCTCTCCAGTTATTCCTAGTGGTGTGTCTGTTGTAACCATTGGGATTAGATAAGGTACAAAATTTAGACTTATCATAAAAAAACTTGAGAGTGAGAGGGACTATAGAGCCTCTGCGTCGTTGGGGCGGAAAGACATTATTCAGAATATCCGGAAGGACCTCCGCGTTAGCGAAGTTTAGAATAACGCAATCCCCTGTGAACTTTTTGGGCTTGCTTCCTATCCAGGATACCCTCCTAGACATGACAATATCCCCTGCTAACTTGTCATGCCCTTGAGCTGTCATGTGCATGTTGTTGGTGAGCCAATACAGCGCTTTGTCTTTTAAATCCTGGTTAGACTCTGTTTTGCCTTCTGCTAAGACAGGAACGTTTGCCAGCACCAGAACTACCGGTGAGGCCTCCAGAATGAATTGAGCAGAAAAATCCTCCTGCTGAATCCCCACGGGGGCAGAAGTTGTACTACTGCCATGGTCTGCAGCGTCCACAACTTGACTGGTAACAGGCAATACAATTGGTAGTGAGGGAGGTGGGAGCGAAGAACCCTGATGAATAGATTGAGGATTACTTACACTAGAAATGTGCTCCCCATTAGTGGGTATTAGATTTGTAACAAGAGTGGACAGGTTTTCCACCTCTTCAACCAGCTTACTATGAGCAGTGCCCAGCTTTTTGACCTCTGATGTTAATTTATCCAGTTTCCCGATCAGGGGTTTGATTATGGTCTTGATTTTAATGTCCAACATTTCCTGGATTCTGTTAAAGAGATCGTCATCATAATTACTACTGGGCTCGACCTCGGTGTCAAAATCAGCCTGTTTCCCTCGCCGCTTGGGAGGTGGGGTGATGGACTTTTTTCTGCCTAAGTGTTTCCCCCCCCGTTTGGCTGTGGATTTACGGCAGGCTCTAACCGCCCGTGTGGCGGGCCGCGGTGATTGAGAGGCTACTTCCGTAATAGATGTCTGGTGATTTAGGTCGTTATTGATGTTAGTTGAAAGATCTGCTGGATCTGCTCTAACAGATTGAGAATTATCATCAGCATCATTAATATCCTCCGATCCATTAGAATGAATAGTCAGATCTGTGAGATGTATTGCAGGGTTAGCTTGCGGTGGATCATATGCCCCAGCGCTTAATGTGCTTGTGGACGGACTTTCAGGAGACATAATGGGTGACTGACTTAGGCCAAGGGATTGCCTACGCTTGTTATTGATGTCACTAACCACTTGCACCAAATATGAGTCTAAAGTGTTCACTGTCTCATCCGGTGCGGGTGGCCGTCTTTTCACCATTGTCGTAACAGTAAATTAAGCAACACAAGCAAACAACTAGCAGAGGGCTCGTCCTCACAGATAGCCACAGAGAGTTTGGGTACAGGCCTAACAGCAGATAAGCAACTAAAGTGTTTAACATATATGAACAGTACCTTGAAGTTCCAGCCGACAGTTGATAGGGAGAGGCCTAGCCTGGCCTCCTCGTGCCTCTGAGGGCCACAGAGGGCCCGCCCTTTGCCCGGGCTTAGCCCCGGGCGTCCCGCACGCGTCCCGCGTAGCTGAGGGCTGGTTGTATTTCTACGCCCCTCCTGACGCCTTGGATCGGCGTCAGGGAACGCGCCTCCGCCGCAAAGGCTGCCGGGACCTGTAGTCCCGAGGCGGCGGTGGCGTGCCTGGTGCTCGCGGTCTGCGGTCTCCTCGTGCCGGTTCTTGCTGGGCAGTGGTGCAATGCAGGTATGGATAGTGTCCGCCAACAAATGCTCTAAAGAGAGCTCCCCCCGCTTCACCGAGGGCTGGTTGTATTTCTACGCCCCTCCTGACGCCTTGGATCGGCGTCAGGGAACGCGCCTCCGCCGCAAAGGCTGCCGGGACCTGTAGTCCCGAGGCGGCGGTGGCGTGCCTGGTGCTCGCGGTCTGCGGTCTCCTCGTGCCGGTTCTTGCTGGGCAGTGGTGCAATGCAGGTATGGATAGTGTCCGCCAACAAATGCTCTAAAGAGAGCTCCCCCCGCTTCACCGAGGGCTGGTTGTATTTCTACGCCCCTCCTGACGCCTTGGATCGGCGTCAGGGAACGCGCCTCCGCCGCAAAGGCTGCCGGGACCTGTAGTCCCGAGGCGGCGGTGGCGTGCCTGGTGCTCGCGGTCTGCGGTCTCCTCGTGCCGGTTCTTGCTGGGCAGTGGTGCAATGCAGGTATGGATAGTGTCCGCCAACAAATGCTCTAAAGAGAGCTCCCCCCGCTTCACCGAGGGCTGGTTGTATTTCTACGCCCCTCCTGACGCCTTGGATCGGCGTCAGGGAACGCGCCTCCGCCGCAAAGGCTGCCGGGACCTGTAGTCCCGAGGCGGCGGTGGCGTGCCTGGTGCTCGCGGTCTGCGGTCTCCTCGTGCCGGTTCTTGCTGGGCAGTGGTGCAATGCAGGTATGGATAGTGTCCGCCAACAAATGCTCTAAAGAGAGCTCCCCCCGCTTCACCGAGGGCTGGTTGTATTTCTACGCCCCTCCTGACGCCTTGGATCGGCGTCAGGGAACGCGCCTCCGCCGCAAAGGCTGCCGGGACCTGTAGTCCCGAGGCGGCGGTGGCGTGCCTGGTGCTCGCGGTCTGCGGTCTCCTCGTGCCGGTTCTTGCTGGGCAGTGGTGCAATGCAGGTATGGATAGTGTCCGCCAACAAATGCTCTAAAGAGAGGTATACAATTGATTTATATGCTGTGTTTAAAAACGAATTTTGAAATCAATTAAATTTCTGAATATGTACTACTAGAGCTTCATAGGTTGTTTGGGGTCATACACCATTTTTGGGAAATTATTAACATGCCTATGTAACTCCCATAATCAAAATCTAAATTTGCCAACCGCAGGTGGGAGCGTATTTACAAGAAATTTGCACCATGAAGAACGTAAAATAGCATAATAGACACTCAAATGCCTTATAAATATGACCCAAAACAACTTATGAAGCACTAGCAGTGCATATTTCCAGAAATGTATTGGTTTTCATTTAATGATTTACTTCATTGGTAGGCCTTCACATGTTTTTTTACCTTGGTTTTTTTCAGTGAAAATCTTATCTGCAACCATGTGTTGGCCTCACCTCAAATAAACAAAACAGGTGATGGACCGAATGTGGATCATTGACACACATTCACCCCAGTCTAAAGATCTGGGCCTAAACAAATCTTTAGATAGGCTACATCTTATTGTCATCCTGAATTAATCATTTAAAATATTAGGGAGTGATTTATGATTGTTCTATGCCTGTTTTGTACCATTGAGTGTCATTTTTGTGATGCAGTGCTGGTGGAAAACATTTGCTATGTTAAATAATTAGTAGGGCATTAAGTTTTAGATGACTGTTATTCATTTACTGTTTGGTAATAGTGGTTAATAACATTTTTTATTATATTTTTCCACAGATTCAACTGCAGATTCTTTCATAGTTTGGAAAATGCCTACAAAAAATAGACTTAGAAAGGCTAGAAAACGTCAAAGACAGCAGGATGATCTTTTATTGCAGCAGTCCTCTTCCCCAAATACTTGTCAAAACACCAAGAAAGGTCCGGGTAAGAGCACGAAATCATTCTTAAGAAATATTTGTACTAAAAAAAGTTTTTCTCCAAAAAATGTTTCAGTCCACAAAAAGAAAAGCAATTTAAATGGAAAGGAGAGACCCATCAAAAATGTTACTGGTAGAGGAAGAGATAACTCTGTGCATGATAGTAGAAGGAAACAACAGTTTAGGGACATTCGAAATCGAATGTTCCGTAACAGGATAATAGTTAATTTATTGAAAAATATTCAAAAAAAGGCCAACAGAAAAATGTAGAGAAAATTATTGATCATGCTTTTGAAATTAAGCGAAAGTTGTTTATTTTGGTAATCAATAGAATTAGGAAACTAAGCAAGGTAATTTCTGATTTCAAAACAAAAAGTAGATGGAAGAGAGTAGTAAATCGTACTAACTTTTGTGAAGTTTTTTCCGGAGAATGGATGCATAGTTCAAGTTGTGAGGCATTTTTTAATGAGGAGAGTAATTTTCAGGATAATGATTTGGTGTTTGCAGTTGACACCAGTGGTCGAGCTTATGAAGTGAAGGATAGTTGTCCAGTTGAAAAAGAACAACTTCTGACAACAGAGACAGAAGAGGCGCTAAGTGATGAGGTTTTAGGAAGACGTCCTAAGGGTCCTGTGTACATTTGGAAGTGTAGTTCTATTTGCAGTGTGCGACAGGTTTCCATCAATTTGCTTTGTGATTTTATACGGACATTTAATAAGAAAAGTTTGAAGCAGAAAATGAAGTTGTTGCAAGATTTAGATCCTTGCAGAGTGAGACAAATGACAGGTTTGCGTGGTCATTCACTGGCTTGTCTTTCCAGGAGAGTATGCCAGAGTGTTTTTCATCATTTCAGGATGCTAGCAGTGCATCATAATAAAGTGAGAAAATTAGTGAGAATGTTGTATTATGCTAAGAGTCCAGCAATTATGCTTAAACAATTATGTGCTGCTCTTTTGCATGGTTCTGAAATAGATGTGAAGAATATTTGTGAAGAAATTGAGTTTTGTTACTTTGGTAGTAAAGATGAGAATGTTCAAATTGACCCTGAAGTAGAGGGTAATGTTGAAGATAATGTACAGGTTTCCAGTACAGATTATTTTCAGAAGGAAATTGCCACGTTTCAGATGAAATCAAGTGAGAGGCCTAATTTCACTTGTGTATGTTGTCGACGCACTTATTATAAGAATCAGACTAAGTTAGTGGATTTATATGCAAAAAGTGAAAGGGAAAATAATAGTGAATGGAAGGATTTTGCCACATACTTGATGGTAGAAAATTGTTTTGATTTGGGAGTGGACCAACGTGTGTGTACTTATTGTTGTAATAAATTAAATCAAAACCAGATGCCTGCTAGGGCGGTTCATAATAATCTGGAATTGGTTGAGATTCCTTCAGAATTGAAGGATTTAAATACTTATGAATCTATTTTGATTCAAAGTATCCATCCCTTTCAGGCTATTGTAAGAATGGAGCCAAAGACAGGGAAGTTGCCTCCAGCAGATTTACAGAGAGGATTAAAGGGAAGAGTTGTTTATTTGCCTCTAGATTTGAACAAAAACATTAACACAATTGGAGTTGAGAAAGTGGAAGAGGAACCTCTGGTTATCTTGGTTAATGGGGTTCCGACAAAGAATAAGAAAATATGGCAAGATTTAGTGGATGTTAGGAAAGTGAAAAATGCAACTTTGTATTTGAAGAAAAATAATAAGTACTATAAGAATGTATATGTTGCAGAAGAGGAAGTAAGTGATGAAGAGGATAGCGTTTTGTGTGCTGGCCAAATTGAGAAAGTAGAGGTGTCTAATAGTGAAGAAATATATGAACATTATAGTGTTCATCCTTTGCATTCCAAGGAAGTCATGGGGAATGCAATTGAGTTGTTTCAAATGAAACAAGCCAAAGGGAGTCCCATTAGTGTTTGGGAGGAAAGTTTGGAAGCTCGGTGTTTCCCACAGCTATTTCCCACAGGTCAAGGAGGAAGATATGATGAGCGACCTCATCAAATTCCTGCGTCTGAATACCGGACTTTACGATTGTATGCAGAAGATCCTAGGTTTCGTCAATGCATTCCCTATTTGTTTCATCTCTTGTTTGAAAGCGATCTGTCAGGACTGTCATATGCAGTGAACCACATTTTAAAAAGTGGTATACAGATGCGAAACATCTCGGCAAGTGACTTTATGCATAAAGTCAATGTCCAAGACAGTATTTTGGATTCTCACTTAATTAATCTCATGGCGTGTCAGCGTGGTACTAATGAGTACTGGTACCGTCGTCATGGTGATTTAAAATGTATGCTGAGGAACTTAGGAACTCCAACATGGTTCCTCACTCTGAGCTGTGCCGAGTATGGCTGGGAAGACTTACTTGAATTTCTACGAGAGGCAAATGGAAATATTGAAAACATTGAATTCAAGACACCTGGAGAACTGTGTTCTTTGGATCCAGTGAATGTATGCAGGTACTTCAATCATAGATTTGAAGCTATGATGTCTTTCATCACAAATAAAAAGAATCCACCTCTTGGAGAGGTGTTGGATTTCTTCTGGAGAAAGGAGTACCAAGCAAGAGGTGCCCCTCATATACATATGTTGTTGTGGATCAAGGATGCACCTAAATTTGGAACAGATCCGGATGACTTAGTGATGAATTTCATAGAACAGTATTCTACGTGTGCTGTTCCAAACGCAACGGAGAAGAAAAACCTAAGAGAACAAGTTCTACGTTTCCAAAGCCATCGTTGTGGAAAGTACTGTCGTCGTAAATTCAGAAACAAGGACAAGTTCTACACCAAATGTCGTTTCAACTTTCCACGACCGGTGATTTCTAAAGGAAGAGTGAACAGTTTGATGTCTTTGCTGCGACATAATGTGACGAGGAAATCACCCAAGAATACATACAATTTGAAAAGGAACGAAGAGTCCAAGTACATCAATGACTACAACCCAGTGATTTTGTCCATGTGGAATGCTAACATGGATATACAGTTTGTGGCTGACAACTGTATGGCTGTGGCTCGGTATGTGACATCTTACATCACCAAAAAAGAAAAGACCGAACTGAAGGATATGTGGGAGGACATTTCCCATGAAAAGAGCCTCAGCAAGAAGTTGTACAGTTTCAGTCTGAAGATGTTGTCGCATCGAGAAATCGGAGCTTACGAATGTTCTGATCGATTGTCTTCAGCAAGTCTCTATGCCAAATCCAGGAGTCTCGTTTGGGCGAGTCTTGGTCTTGCTGCAACGCGAAATCGAGTTCTAAAACCTGTCCGGGAAATTGAGTATTTGGCAGAAAAGGAACCAAACAGTACCGACATTTTGAAGACCAACATGTTGGATACATATTATCCAAATCGAAGCAGTCACCTTGAGAATGTTTGTCTATATGAGGTTCTCCAAAATTATATATTCAAGAGGAACATCAAAGAAGATATTGAGAAAGGAGTGTATGCTGTAATTGGAAGTGAGGGATGCCTGGTCAAGCAAAGAAAATGCCAATTAGTAAACCATCGAAAATTGAGTGGTGAATCTCCAGAAAAAAAGGAGTTTTTCTATTTAGCACTTTTGCAACTTTTCAAGCCTTGGCGTGCAGAAGAGGAACTGCTTGGAGATTTCCTCTGTTACGAAGACTCTTTCAATGCAGCCAAGGAGTCCATAGAATGTCCTGCTTTTTCTAAATATCAAGAAATGCTAACTTTGGAAATTGAGCAGGAAGCAACGATTGCAGCCGAGATTGCCAGAGACAGTTCTCAGGACAGTCAGAGTTCTGTTTCATTGAGTCAAGATCCACTTGGAGGACCTATTATCGAAAATGAAGCTGCCACTGCTATGAATGAAGTAGAAAGAGCCATGGCACATGCTCAGGAGGATTCAGTTAACTTAGAAGACTTGGAAAAACAACTCAACGTTGAGCAGAGGAAAATATATGATGAAGTTACCAAGGAAATTGAGCACGGATTAAGTCATGAGAAGAACGAGTGCTCATGTACATCGTTGAAGCCTGTCCGACTGTACGTGAGTGGAGAAGCGGGAACTGGAAAAAGTTTCCTCATTAAAGCAATCTCTTGTTATTTGCAGGAAAGGACTGAGTCATCGCTGTCTTGTGTTGTCACCGCTCCTACTGGACTGGCAGCACATAACATTAAAGGTATTACTTTGCATCGTCTACTGATGCTGCCGGTGGAGCATGACAACAAATTACAATACAACAAGTTATTTGGGGATGCTTGCTGTGAAGTTTCAAGAGTCTTGAGGAAAATGAAACTACTTATCATTGACGAA
This sequence comes from Lissotriton vulgaris, assembly GCF_964263255.1. Taxonomy (NCBI): domain Eukaryota; kingdom Metazoa; phylum Chordata; class Amphibia; order Caudata; family Salamandridae; genus Lissotriton; species Lissotriton vulgaris. Next base: position 37,427 of record NW_028240824.1, on the reverse strand, counting down.
GTAAGCATGGTTTCCAATGTCATGCTTGCCTTTGTGCATTTGAGAATGCAAGAAGTACTTAAAACTGAATATGATGTGTTATTTGGTGGCAAACACATCATTGTTTTCGGAGATCTTCTGCAGCTGACACCAGTAAAAGGTCAACCTGTGTTCAAAATACTCACGCATGAAGATACCAGGAAGTGCCTAGGGAGCATTGGCAACGTCAATATATGGTTAAACTTCAATTATGCTGAACTGCATGAAAATATGCGTCAAGCAAAGGATGAAGATTACAAGAATATTCTACAAGATATTAGAATTGGAAAAGTGACCGAGCATGGGAAAGAAGCTTTAAATGCACGATTACTGTCCAATTTATATCCCGAACAAGAGATTGTGCCTGAGAATATTTTTAAGAAAATTACTGAGAAGAAATCCGGGATATGTTTGATGCCAACTCTTGCAGAATGTGCCATCTTCAACAACAAAATGTTGAATTTAGAAAAGCAAGAGATTGTGAAACTTGAAGCTATCGACAAATTAGAGCATATGGGATCAACAATTATTTTGTCAGAGAATTTGAAATCAAAATTGGATTCATTAGAGAAGACTATATCTAAAACAGCGGGTTTTGAAAAGACTTTGAATGTGTGTTTAAATTGCCGAATCATTTTGAGAAGGAATTTACATGTAGAAAGAGGTCTGGTAAATGGATCAATGGGTAATGTTGTTGATTTTGAGAAATACAGAAATAGAGATGGAATAGAATTTTTAAGAATTAAATTTGATGGCATTGAGGAAGTACAGCAAATTGGTCGTTGTTCTGCTAGGTTTTTGCTTGTTAAAGACTTATATGTTCGCCGTAAACAGTTTCCTGTTTGCTTGGCATATGCGGTGACAATCCATAAATCGCAAGGTTTAAGTGTAGACAGTGCATTGGTGAATATTGGCAGTTCTGTGTTCAAGGAGGATATGGCATATGTGGCATTGTCACGAGTTAGAACTTTATCGGGATTGTACTTGATTGACTGTGATGTCACAAACATTTGTGCGGATCTAGATTGTGTTAAGGAATACAATAGGTTAAGAAGAGAGTATGCGCCACATTTGCCTCAATATTCTTTGTTTGAGAAACGTGTGGTAGGCCGGAAACGTAGAAATATCAGTAATAGTAGGGAGGTTGTAGCAAAAAGACCAAAAGTCAATGAACCGAAAATTGTTAGCAGAAAGAAAGTGGATTCTGTTGAAGATATTGTCGGTTTTCAATTTGAAAACAGTTCTGGTGTCAACTGCTATGCAAATGTAGTGGTTAATGTTCTCTTTTCACTAGAGAGTTTAAAAGAACAGATTCTGTTGAATTCAGAACAAATTTTATGCTGTTTGTTGAATTCTGTTTTCGAGAAATGTAGCACTGATCGAACAAAAGTAGAAAGTGTGTCTGAAGTTCGTTATCTGTTAGATGAATGTTCAGGTCAAACAGACTTCTCTGAAAATAATCAGCAAGATTGTCAGGAGTTTTTAATGTATATGCTTGATATATTGCAAGATGAGGGTGTAGATGTAGATCACCTGTTTGGGCTTTCTTATCAATGGCAGCATGACTGCGAGAACTGTATGGTATCAAGTACTACTAGTGTAGACTAGTAAAATCTTATCTGCAACCATGTGTTGGCCTCACCTCAAATAAACAAAACAGGTGATGGACCGAATGTGGATCATTGACACACATTCACCCCAGTCTAAAGATCTGGGCCTAAACAAATCTTTAGATAGGCTACATCTTATCGTCATCCTGAATTAATCATTTAAAATATATGGGAATGATTTATGATTGTTCTATGCCTGTTTTGTACCATTGAGTGTCATTTTTGTGATGCAGTGCTGGTGGAAAACATTTGCTATGTTAAATAATTAGTAGGGCATTAAGTTTTAGATGACTGTTATTCATTTACTGTTTGGTAATAGTGGTTAATAACATTTTTTATTATATTTTTCCACAGATTCAACTGCAGATTCTTTCATAGTTTGGAAAATGCCTACAAAAAATAGACTTAGAAAGGCTAGAAAACGTCAAAGACAGCAGGATGATCTTTTATTGCAGCAGTCCTCTTCCCCAAATACTTGTCAAAACACCAAGAAAGGTCCGGGTAAGAGCACGAAATCATTCTTAAGAAATATTTGTACTAAAAAAAGTTTTTCTCCAAAAAATGTTTCAGTCCACAAAAAGAAAACCAATTTAAATGGAAAGGAGAGACCCATCAAAAATGTTACTGGTAGAGGAAGAGATAACTCTGTGCATGATAGTAGAAGGAAACAACAGTTTAGGGACATTTGAAATCGAATGTTCCGTAACAGGATAATAGTTAATTTATTGAAAAATATTTAAAAAAAAGGCCAACAGAAAGCGGCATTTTATAAGAAGAAGAAAAATGTAGAGAAAATTATTGATCATGCTTTTGAAATTAAGCGAAAGTTGTTTATTTTGGTAATCAATAGAATTAGGAAACTAAGCAAGGTAATTTCTGATTTCAAAACAAAAAGTAGATGGAAGAGAGTAGTAAATCGTACTAACTTTTGTGAAGTTTTTTCCGGAGAATGGATGCATAGTTCAAGTTGTGAGGCATTTTTTAATGAGGAGAGTTATTTTCAGGATAATGATTTGGTGTTTGCAGTTGACACCAGTGGTCGAGCTTATGAAGTGAAGGATAGTTGTCCAGTTGAAAAAGAACAACTTGTGACAACAGAGACAGAAGAGGCGCTAAGTGATGAGGTTTTAGGAAGACGTCCTAAGGGTCCTGTGTACATTTGGAAGTGTAGTTCTATTTGCAGTGTGCGACAGGTTTCCATCAATTTGCTTTGTGATTTTATACAGACATTTAATAAGAAAAGTTTGAAGCAGAAAATGAAGTTGTTGCAAGATTTAGATCCTTGCAGAGTGAGACAAATGACAGGTTTGCGTGGTCATTCACTGGCTTGTCTTTCCAGGAGAGTATGCCAGAGTGTTTTTCATCATTTCAGGATGCTAGCAGTGCATCATAATAAAGTGAGAAAATTAGTGAGAATGTTGTATTATGCTAAGAGTCCAGCAATTATGCTTAAACAATTATGTGCTGCTCTTTTGCATGGTTCTGAAATAGATGTGAAGAATATTTGTGAAGAAATTGAGTTTTGTTACTTTGGTAGTAAAGATGAGAATGTTCAAATTGACCCTGAAGTAGAGGGTAATGGTGAAGATAATGTACAGGTTTCCAGTACAGATTATTTTCAGAAGGAAATTGCCACGTTTCAGATGAAATCAAGTGAGAGGCCTAATTTCACTTGTGTATGTTGTCGACGCACTTATTATAAGAATCAGACTAAGTTAGTGGATTTATATGCAAAAAGTGAAAGGGAAAATAATAGTGAATGGAAGGATTTTGCCACATACTTGATGGTAGAAAATTGTTTTGATTTGGGAGTGGACCAACGTGTGTGTACTTATTGTTGTAATAAATTAAATCAAAACCAGATGCCTGCTAGGGCGGTTCATAATAATCTGGAATTGGTTGAGATTCCTTCAGAATTGAAGGATTTAAATACTTATGAATCTATTTTGATTCAAAGTATCCATCCCTTTCAGGCTATTGTAAGAATGGAGCCAAAGACAGGGAAGTTGCCTCCAGCAGATTTACAGAGAGGATTAAAGGGAAGAGTTGTTTATTTGCCTCTAGATTTGAACAAAAACATTAACACAATTGGAGTTGAGAAAGTGGAAGAGGAACCTCTGGTTATCTTGGTTAATGGGGTTCCGACAAAGAATAAGAAAATATGGCAAGATTTAGTGGATGTTAGGAAAGTGAAAAATGCAACTTTGTATTTGAAGAAAAATAATAAGTACTATAAGAATGTATATGTTGCAGAAGAGGAAGTAAGTGATGAAGAGGATAGCGTTTTGTGTGCTGGCCAAATTGAGAAAGTAGAGGTGTCTAATAGTGAAGAAATATATGAACATTATAGTGTTCATCCTTTGCATTCCAAGGAAGTCATGGGGAATGCAATTGAGTTGTTTCAAATGAAACAAGCCAAAGGGAGTCCCATTAGTGTTTGGGAGGAAAGTTTGGAAGCTCGGTGTTTCCCACAGCTATTTCCCACAGGTCAAGGAGGAAGATATGATGAGCGACCTCATCAAATTCCTGCGTCTGAATACCGGACTTTACGATTGTATGCAGAAGATCCTAGGTTTCGTCAATGCATTCCCTATTTGTTTCATCTCTTGTTTGAAAGCGATCTGTCAGGACTGTCATATGCAGTGAACCACATTTTAAAAAGTGGTATACAGATGCGAAACATCTCGGCAAGTGACTTTATGCATAAAGTCAATGTCCAAGACAGTATTTTGGATTCTCACTTAATTAATCTCATGGCGTGTCAGCGTGGTACTAATGAGTACTGGTACCGTCGTCATGGTGATTTAAAATGTATGCTGAGGAACTTAGGAACTCCAACATGGTTCCTCACTCTGAGCTGTGCCGAGTATGGAGTGTGCATAGGCAGAAGTACTGAAAGAAATTGAATGTGGTAGGAAGTAAACATGGAAGAAAAGAATAAGTGAGGGAAGCAAAGTAAGGAAATAGGTGTGCGGTAGGGTGACAGAAAAATAGTGAAAATAAAACAAAAGGTGATAACAAAAAACATTTTACAAACACACTTACCATATAATCTATGCAAATTTGTATCTGTGAAAGATAAAGGAAAAAACATGTTATAATTACATAAAAATGTATAATAAAATAGAAGAAACAGTTCATGAGGTTTAAAAATCTACAAAAGTTTACTAAGAAATGAAGCAATAGTGAAGGATACAAAAACAGAAAGAAAGTAATGTAGAAAGAAAAAAAAAAGGAAAAAGAAATAGTTAGAGAACAAATTCCTAAAGGTAAATAAGATACTAAAAGAATGTAAAATATCAAAACAAAATGAGTAAAGATAAGAAAGTAAAAGAAAAATGAGTGAAAAGGAGAGAAGTCTGATTGATAAACTATAAATAAAATAGAGGAATAGAAGATGATTGAGAGTGAGTGAAGTGAAGTCACAGAGTGAAGGGATGAAAGAAATGAAGTTATTATAGAACGATGGATAAAACAGGAGTGAGAGAGTAAGTACAAAGAAAGACAAAATGAAGAACTAACTGAACTACAGTACAATGAGTGTGAAAGAAAAAAAAATGGAGAAAGAGAAAGAGCGTTAGGAAACTAAAGCAGTGGTACTAAGAGAATATGAAAAAGATAAAAAGTGGTGGAAGGAACAGAGGAAATGCAGATAGTTCCTATTAGATTAAGAAGATGTGAATGAAGTGCAGTAAAGAAACAGCAATGAAAAAAGAGTGTAAATTAGTAAAGAGAGGTAAATAAGGGTGAAAAAGAAAATGAGTGTATAACAATGTGAACACAATATAAATTACACAATGCAAACTACACAATAACTTCTACAATATGTTACATTATTTATTTTTGCTGTTCTCAGAATATATTGAATTCCACTTAAATTAGTGAGTTCAAAGTCTTCATCATATAACAGCGGGAAAAAAAAACACAATCTAAAAGATTGTGTTTAAAAAAAACCATTCAAACATACATCTCATATATGTACACTAATCTTTGATTCACTTACTTTTCCATGAGGCCAAATAGAAGATAGTGAAGATCCTTTTGGTGGAAAAAAGTCTGCTGTGCCTTATAAGTTCCATTCATCAACTTCCTATGAAAAAAGATCTAAAAACATCATACCATACACAATCCTCACGGCCAATTTGTGTCTGATATATCAGTATTTTTTACTTTGAGATCCACTTAAAGTATCTACATGAGATAAATAATTTAAAATATTAGATTAACTAACTAACTAACTAACTTTTATTAACTATTCCCGTCTTCAAAGGCCAATTCCCTTTACTAAAACTTTGGTTTTAAAAACACTAGATAAGAATTTGTAGAGTCATAAGGCAAACGTTGTTTATAAGTTAAATGAGAATCATTGCAGTAACTCCATCCATTTTCAGATTTTAAGTAGCATGTATAATGTCCTGAGGTGGTCGAAGATCCATCATGATAAATAATAGCTTCAGTTGTAAAGGTCCTTCCAGAAATTGATAACTGAGAAGCCACAAAATTTTTGATAGAAGTTGTCAATTTAGTTCCATCAGGTCTACATCGTTGGAAAACTAAAATGATATACTGCCCATACCTTTGTATAAATAATGTGGACAGCATTGTACAGTTACATTGGGTACACACCATATTATGATCTGCTGCTTTAACTAGATTTTTAAAAGACACTGATTTACAGTCTGGTAAAGTCAAATATATAAATCTTTCAGTGTCTATTCTAGTAGTACTTGATAAACTACAATTGTGGCAGTCATGCTGCCATTGATAAGAAAGACTGAAAAGATTATCTACATCTACACCTTCATCTTCCAAAACACCAAACATATACATTAAAAATTCCTGACAATCCTGCTGAATGTTCTGTGAAAATTTATCTTGACCAGAACACAAATCTAAAATATTTCGAATTTCTGTTACACTTTCTATTTGTGCTGTACCACTGCTACATTTCTGAAACACAGAATTCAATAAACCACACAATCTTTGATCCCGATTTTCAACAATCTGTTCTTGTAAACTTTTAAGAAAAAAAAACAACATTAACCACTACATTAGCATAGCAGTTGACACCAGAACTATTTTCAAACTGAAATCCAACAACATTTTCTCCACAATTCTTTTTCTTCCTGTTTTCAATTACAGTTTTCTCTACTTTTTGTCTTTTTGCAACTACCTCACTACAATTATCCTCATTTCTTCTTTTTCGGCCTACCACACGTTTTTCAAACAGAGGATATTGAGGCAAATGTGGAGCATACTCTCTTCTTAACCTATTGTATTCTTTAACACAACCTAGATCTGCAGAAATCTTTGTCTCATCACACGCAATCAAGTACAATCCTGATAAAGTTCTGACTCGAGATAATGCCACATATGCCATACCCTCTTTAAACACAGATCTTCCAATGTTCACCAAAGCACTATCTACACTTAAACCTTGAGATTTATGAATTGTCACCGCATACGCCAAACAAACAGGAAACTGTTTTCGGCGAACATATAAGTCTTTTACAAGTAAAAATCTAGCAGAACAACGACTTATTTGTTGTACTTGTTCAATGCCATCAAATTTTATTTTTAAAAATTCAATTCCATCTCTATTTCTGTAATTCACAAAATCAACAACATAACCCATTGCTCCATTTACCAGACCGCTTTCAACATTTAAATTCCTTCTCAAAATGATACGACAATTTAAACACACATTCAGAGTCTTTTCAAAACCAGCTGTTTTTGAAATACTTTTCTCCAATGAATCCAATTTAGTTTTCAAATTTTCTGACAAAACAATTGTTGCACCCATATGCTCTATTTTATCTATTGCTTCCAGTTTCACAATCTCTTCATTTTCTAAGTCTAACATTTTTTGGTTGAAGATGGAACATTCTTGCAGAGTTGGCATCAAACATATCCCAGATTTCTTCTCAGTCATTTTTTTAAAAATATTCTCCGGAAGAATGTTTTCATTTGGATACAAATTTGAAAGTAATCGACTATGCAAAGCTTTTTTCCCTTTCTCAGTCACTTTTCCAATTCTTACATCTTGTAGAATATTTTTATAATCTTCATCCTTGGCCTGTCGCATATTTTGAAGCAGTTCAGCATATTTAAAATTTAGCCATATATTAACATTTCCAATGCTTCCAAGGGACTTCCTGGTATCTTCATGCGTGAGCATTTTAAACACTGGCTGTCCTTTTACTGGAGTCAACTGCAATAGATCTCCAAAAACAAAAGTGTGTTTTCCTCCAAATAACACATCATAGTCTGTTTTAAGAATTTCTTGCATTCTCAAATGCACAAAAGCAAGCATTAGATTTGAGACCATGCTTACTTCATCTATGATAAGAAGTTTCATTTTCTTCAAGACTCTTGAAACTTCAGAACACGCATCTCCAGATAGCTTGTTGTAATGCAATTTATTATCATGTTCAACTGGCAGCATCAATAAACGATGTAGAGTAATCCCTTTAATGTTATGTGCTGCCAGACCAGTTGGAGCAGTTACAACACAAGACAGTGGTGAATCAGTCCTTTTCTGCAGATAACTTGCAACGGCTTTAATTAGAAAACTTTTTCCTGTCCCCGCTTCTCCACTTACGTACAATCGGACAGGGTCAAATAATATACATGAGCACTCTTTTTTCTCATGTCTGAATCCATGTTCAATCTGCTCTGTGACTTCATCATATATCTTTTTCTGCTCAATGTTTAGTTGCTTTACCAAATCTTCTAAGTTAACTCCATCCTCTTGAGCTTGTTCCATAGCTCTTTCCACCTCATCCATGGCAGTGGCAGCTTCATTTTGGATAATTGGTCCTCCTGGTGGATCCTGGCTCAATGAAGTAGAACTCTGACTATCTTGAGAACTGTTTCTAGCTATCTCTTCAGCAATTGTAGTTTCTTGCTCCATTTCTTCATTCAACATTTGCAGATAATTTAGAAAAATAGGACATTCTATGGTATCCTTAGTTGCATTAAAAGAGTCTTCATAACAGAGAAAATCTCCAAGTAGTTCCTCTTCTGTACGCCATGGCTTAAAGAGTTGCAAAAGAGCTAAATAGTAAAATTCTCTTTTGTCTGGAACTTCACAACTCAATTTTCGATGATTAATCAAATGGCCTTTTTTCTGCTTCACTAGACATCCTTCATAGCCAATGAGTGCATATTTTCCATTATTGATATCTTCTGTGATGTTCCTCTTATAACTGTTGTTTTGAAGAACTTCATACAAACATGTGTTCTCAAGGTGAGTACTTCTATTTGGATAGTATGTATCCAACATATTTGTCTTCAAAATATCTGTACTGTTTGGTTCTTTTTCCGCCAAATATTCAATTTCTTGTACAGATTTCAAAACTCGGTTTCGTGTTGCAGCAAGACCAAGACTCACCCAAATGATTGTTCTTGATTTGGCATAGAGACTTGCTGATGATAACCGATCAGAACATTCATATGCTCCAATTTCTCGATGCGACAACATCTTCAGACTGAAACTGTATAATTTCTTGCTTAGACTCTTTTCATGTGAAATGTCCTCCCACATTTCCTTCAATTCTGTCTTTTCTTTTTTCGTGATGTAAGATGTCACATATCGAGCCACAGCAATAGAGTTGTCAGCAACGAACTGAATATCCATGTTAGCATTCCACATGGACAAAATCACTGGGTTGTAATCGTTGATGTACTTAGATTCTTCATTTCTTTTCAAATTATATGTATTTTTGGGAGATTTCCTCGTCACAGTATGTCGTAGAGATGACATCAAATTATTTACTCTTCCCTTAGAAATCACTGGTCGAGGAAATGCAAAACGACATTTCGTGTAGTACTTTTCCTTGTTTTTAAATTTTCGACGACAGTACTTTCCACAACGATGAGATTGAAAACGTAAAACTTGTTGCCTTAAATTGTTTTCTTCAGTAGATTTTGGAACAGCACATGTTGAATACTCTTCAATGAAACTCATCACTGTTTCATCTGAATCTGATCCAAATTTGGGTGCATCTTTAATCCACAACAACATATGTATATGAGGAGCACCTCTTGCTTGATATTCCTTCCTCCAAAAGAAATCCAAAACCTCTCCAAGGGGAGGATTTTTTTTGTTGGTAATAAAAGACATCATAGCTTCAAATCTATGATTAAAATATCTGCAAACATTCACTGGATCTAAAGAACACAGTTCTCCTGGTGTTTTCAATTCTATATTTGGTATGTTTTCATTTGCCTCTCGTAGAAATTGAAGTAAATCGTCCCATGCATACTCAGCACAGCTAAGAGTGAGGAACCATGTAGGAGTTCCTAAGTTTCTTAGCATACATTTCAATTCTCCATGACGACGAAACCAATACTCGTTGGTTCCACGTTGACATGCCATGAGATTGATTAGCTGAGATTCCAAAATACTGTCTTGCAGATTAACTTTCTCCATAAAGTCCCTTGCACAAACATTCTGCAAATGAGGTCCACTTTTTAATATATGATTAACTGCATAAGAAAGCCCAGACAAATCACTTTCAAACAGTAGATGAAATAAATATGGAATGCATTGACGAAACCTTGGATCTTCTGCATATAATCTTAGAGTCCGGTATTCAGCTGCAGGAATTTGAACTGGTCGATCATCATATCGTCCACCACAACCTGTTGGAAATAATTGTGGAAAACAACGAGCTTCCAAACTTTCTTCCCATACACTAATGGGACTTCCTTTTGCTGCTTTCATTTGAAACAAGTCAATTGCATTTCCCATTACTTCTTTGGAATGCAAAGGATGAACAGTATAATGTTCATATATTTCTTCAGTTCTAGACACATCAACTTTTTCAATTTGACCAACTGAAGAATCACTATCTTCTTCTATAGCTGTTTCCTCTGCTCCAACACTTACATCTTTGTAGTACTCATTGTTTTTGACCAAATACAACGTTGCCTTCTTGACTTTTTTAACATCCACTAAATCTTGCCAAATTTTCTTACTCTTTGTTGGAACCCCATTAACTAGAATAACTAAAGGATCTTCTTCTACTCTTTCTACACCAATTGTATTAATATTTTTCTTTACATCTAGAGGCAAATAAACAACTCTTCCCTTTAATCCTCTCAGTAAATCTGATGGAGGCAATTTCCCTGTCTTAGGCTCCATGCGTACAATAGCCTGAAAAGGATGGACACATTGAATCAAAATAGATTCATAAGTATTTAGATCCATCAATTCAGAAGGAATATCTATCAACTGAAGATTATTATAAACTGCTCTAGCAGGCATTCTATTTTCATTTAATTTTTTCAAACAATAATTACAAATACGCTGATCCAAACTCAAATCAAAAGAATTCTCCACCAACAAATAACTTACAAAATCCTCCCATTCACTATTATTTTCCAATTCACTTTTTGCATATAAATCAACTAACCTAGTCTGAATTTTATAATGAGTCCGTCGACAACACACACAAGTTAAATTAGGCCTCTCACTTGATTTCACCTTAAACTTGATAATTTCCTCATCAAACTTTTCAATACTTGAAATTTGTCCATTATCTTCTGCATTACCATCCATTACTATATCTATTTCTACACTGTCCTCTTTGTTCCCAAAATAACAAAACTCAATTTCTTCACAAATAGTCTTCACATCCACTTCAGATCCATGCAAAAGAGCACTATTTAACTGTTTAAGCTTAAGTGCAGGACTTTTTGCATAATACAACTTTCTCACTAATTTCCTTACGTTATTATGATGCACTGCTAACATCCTAAAATGATGAAAAACACTCCGACAAACTTTTCTAGAAAGACAAGCTAGTGAATGCCCTTGCAAACCTGTGCTTTCTCTCACTCTGCAAGGATCTAACTCTTGCAGGATCTTCATTTTTTGTTTGAGACTTTTTTTACTATATGTACGTAAGAAATTTCGAAGCAAATCGATTGATTCCTGTCGCACACTACAAATACTACTGCATTTCCATGTGTACACTGGACCCTTAGTACGTCTCCCTAAAACTTCATCAGCTAACACCTCTTCTGCATCTCTAGATAAAAGTTTCTCTTTTTCCATCACACAACTATCTTTCACCTCATATGCACGACCACTGGTGTCAACTGCATGCACCAAATCATTTTCCTGAAAGTAACTCTGCTCATTGAAAAAAGGCTCAGAACTTGAACTATGCATCCATTCACCAGAAAATACTTCACAAAAATTACTCCGATTAATAATTCTTTTCCATCTACTGTTCGATTTGAAAACATCAATTGCCTTATTAAGTATCCTAATTCTATTGATTATTAAAATAAATAATTTTTTCTTAACTTCAAAAGCCTGATCAACAATCTTTTCTACACTTTTCTTTTTCTTGTAAAAAGCAGCTTTTAGTTTACTTTTCTTATCATTTTTTAGCAAATTTAAAACTACCCTATTGCGAAACATTCGCCTACGAATGTCCCTAAAAACATTTACCCTTCTATTGCTATCCATTCTCTTCTCTGCTGCTCCAATGGAAACATTTTTTGTGGGCTTCTCTTTCCTTTTTAGATTTGTTGACTTTTTCTGTATATTCACATTAGTAATATCATTTTTTTTTCTACGACATATGTTGCGAAGAAAAGACTTAATTGGCTTACCAGAAGCTTTTCTGGTGTTTTTTGAAGTACTTGTTGAAGAGGATTCCATAAACTCTGTTGTTGATGTTCTCCTTTTCCGTATGTTATTTTTGATATTTCTTTGCTTTGAAGGCATTTTTGCTTCCTTTTCAGAAGTTGATTTGAATCTGTTGTTCTGTTAAAAAAACACATGAAAGACCACTATTAGCAAACAACAAAGTAATGTTAAAAAGCAAACAATATATACAATAAATTGCAACATATTTAAGTTTATACAATAGCAACTCATGGCTTTATTTATAAAGGCCTTGCACCACCAGTGCGTCACTTATTACCCATGTTTAAAGTAATGCACCAGCTGCACATGGCAATCATAAATAAGGGCCAAATGCAAATACCAATCAATTGCACCCAAAAATCGATTTTTGAATAACATGTAAGAAACACTGCGCAGAACATATGTACAACCACTCAATATCATCAAACAAACTCAGGGCCTTTTTTATGAAGGCCTTGCGCCACCAGTGCGTCACTTATTACCCATGTTTAAAGTGATGCAGTAGCTGCACAAGGCAATCATAAAAAAGGGCCAAATGCAAATACCAATCAATTGCACCCAAAAATCAATTTTTGAATAACATGTAAGAAACACTGCGCAGAACATATGTACAACCACTCAATATCATCAAAAAAAGTCAGGGCCTTATTTATAAAGGCCTTGCGCCACCAGTGCGTCACTTATTACCCATGTTTAAAGTGATGCACTAGCTGCACAAGGCAATCATAAAAAAGGGCGAAATGCAAATACCAATCAATTGCACCCAAAAATCGATTTTTGAATAACATGTAAGAAACACTGCGCAGAACCTAAGTACAACCACTCAATATCATCAAACAAAGTCAGGGCCTGATTTATAAAGACCTTGCGCCACCAGTGCGTCACTTATTACCCATGTTTAAAGTGATGCACTAGCTGCACAAGGTAATCATAAAAAAGGGCCAAATGCAAATACCAATCAATTGCACCCAAAAATCGATTTTTGAATAACATGTAAGAAACACTGCGCAGAACCTAAGTACAACCACTCAATATCATCAAACAAAGTCAGGGCCTGATTTATAAAGGCCTTGCACCACCAGTGCATCACTTATTACCCATGTTTAAAGTGATGCATCAGCTGCACATGGCAATCATAAATAAGGGCCAAATGCAAATACCAATCAATTGCACCCAAAAATCGATTTTTGAATAACATGTAAGAAACACTGCGCAGAACCTAAGTACAACCACTCAATATCATCAAACAAAGTCAGGGCCTGATTTATAAAGGCCTTGCGCCACCAGTGCGTCACTTATTACCCATGTTTAAAGTGATGCACTAGCTGCACAAGGCAATCATAAAAAAGGGCCAAATGCAAATACCAATCAATTGCACCCAAAAATCGATTTTTGAATAACATGTAAGAAACACTGCGCAGAACCTAAGTACAACCACTCAATATCATCAAACAAAGTCAGGGCCTGATTTCTAAAGGCCTTGCGCCACCAGTGCATCACTTATTACCCATGTTTAAAGTGATGCACCACCTGCACAAGGTAATCATAAAAAAGAGCCAAATACAAATACCAATCAATTGCACCCAAAAATCGATTTTTGAATAACATGTAAGAAACACTGCGCAGAACCTAAGTACAACCACTCAATATCATCAAACAAAGTCAGGTCCTGATTTATAAAGACCTTGCGCCACCAGTGCATCACTTATTACCCATGTTTAAAGTCATGCATCACCTGCACATGGCAATCATAAATAAGGGCCAAATACAAATACCAATCAATTGCACCCAAAAATCGATTTTTGAATAACATGTAAGAAACACTGCGCAGAACCTATGTACAACCACTCAATATCATCAAACAAAGTCAGAGCCTTATTTATGAAAGCCTTGCGCCACCAGTGCGTCACTTATTACCCATGTTTAAAGTCATGCATCAGCTGCACATGGCAATCATAAATAAGGGCCAAATACATATACCAATCAATTGCACCCAAAAATCGATTTTTGAATAACATGTAAGAAACACTGCGCAGAACCTATGTACAACCACTCAATATCATAAAACAAAGTCAGGGCCTGATTTATGAAAACCTTGCGCCACCACTGCATCACTTATTACCCATGTTTAAAGTGATGCATCAGCTGCACATGGCATTCATAAATAAGGGCCAAATGCAAATACCAATCAATTGCACCCAAAAATCGATTTTTGAATAACATGTAAAAAACACTGCGCAGAACCTAAGTACAACCACTCAATATCATAAAACAAAGTCAGAGCCTGATTTATAAAGGCCTTGCGCCACCAGTGCATCACTTATTACCCATGTTTAAAGTCATGCATCAGCTGCACATGGCAATCATAAATAAGGGCCAAATACATATACCAATCAATTGCACCCAAAAATCGATTTTTGAATAACATGTAAGAAACACTGCGCAGAACCTAAGTACAACCACTCAATATCATAAAACAAAGTCAGGGCCTGATTTATAAAGGCCTTGCGCCACCAGTGCATCACTTATTACCCATGTTTAAAGTCATGCATCAGCTGCACATGGCATTCATAAATAAGGGCCAAATGCAAATACCAATCAATTGCACCCAAAAATCGATTTTTGAATAACATGTAAGAAACACTGCGCAGAACCTATGTACAACCACTCAATATCATAAAACAAAGTCAGGGCCTGATTTATGAAAACCTTGCGCCACCACTGCATCACTTATTACCCATGTTTAAAGTGATGCATCAGCTGCACATGGCATTCATAAATAAGGGCCAAATGCAAATACCAATCAATTGCACCCAAAAATCGATTTTTGAATAACATGTAAAAAACACTGCGCAGAACCTAAGTACAACCACTCAATATCATAAAACAAAGTCAGAGCCTGATTTATAAAGGCCTTGCGCCACCAGTGCATCACTTATTACCCATGTTTAAAGTCATGCATCAGCTGCACATGGCAATCATAAATAAGGGCCAAATACATATACCAATCAATTGCACCCAAAAATCGATTTTTGAATAACATGTAAGAAACACTGCGCAGAACCTATGTACAACCACTCAATATCATCAAACAAAGTCAGGGCCTGATTTATGAAAACCTTGTGCCACTAGTGCGTCACTTATTACCCATGTTTAAAGTCATGCATCAGCTGCACATGGCAATCATAAATAAGGGCCAAATACATATACCAATCAATTGCACCCAAAAATCGATTTTTGAATAACATGTAAGAAACACTGCGCAGAACCTAAGTACAACCACTCAATATCATAAAACAAAGTCAGGGCCTGATTTATAAAGGCCTTGCGCCACCAGTGCATCACTTATTACCCATGTTTAAAGTCATGCATCAGCTGCACATGGCATTCATAAATAAGGGCCAAATGCAAATACCAATCAATTGCACCCAAAAATCGATTTTTGAATAACATGTAAGAAACACTGCGCAGAACCTATGTACAACCACTCAATATCATAAAACAAAGTCAGGGCCTGATTTATGAAAACCTTGCGCCACCAGTGCGTCACTTATTACCCATGTTTAAAGTCATGCATCAGCTGCACATGGCAATCATAAATAAGGGCCAAATGCAAATACCAATCAATTGCACCCAAAAATCGATTTTTGAATAACATGTAAGAAACACTGCGCAGAACCTAAGTACAACCACTCAATATCATCAAACAAAGTCAGGGTCTGATTTATAAAGGCCTTGCGCCACCAGTGCATCACTTATTACCCATGTTTAAAGTGATGCATCAGCTGCACATGGCATTCATAAATAAGGGCCAAATGCAAATACCAATCAATTGCACCCAAAAATCGTTTTTTGAATAACATGTAAGAAACACTGCGCAGAACCTATGTACAACCACTCAATATCATCAAACAAAGTCAGGGCCTTATTTATGAAAGCCTTGCGCCACCAGTGCGTCACTTATTACCCATGTTTAAAGTCATGCATCAGCTGCACATGGCAATCATAAATAAGGGCCAAATACATATACCAATCAATTGCACCCAAAAATCGATTTTTGAATAACATGTAAGAAACACTGCGCAGAACCTATGTACAACCACTCAATATCATCAAACAAAGTCAGGGCCTGATTTATAAAGGCCTTGCGCCACCAGTGCGTCACTTATTACCCATGTTTAAAGTGATGCACTAGCTGCACAAGTCAATCATAAAAAAGGGCCAAATGCAAATACCAATCAATTGCACCCAAAAATCGATTTTTGAATAACATGTAAGAAACACTGCGCAGAACCTAAGTACAACCACTCAATATCATCAAACAAAGTCAGGGTCTGATTTATAAAGGCCTTGCGCCACCAGTGCATCACTTATTACCCATGTTTAAAGTGATGCATCAGCTGCACATGGCATTCATAAATAAGGGCCAAATGCAAATACCAATCAATTGCACCCAAAAATCGATTTTTGAATAACATGTAAGAAACACTGCGCAGAACCTATGTACAACCACTCAATATCATCAAACAAAGTCAGAGCCTTATTTATGAAAGCCTTGCGCCACCAGTGCGTCACTTATTACCCATGTTTAAAGTCATGCTTCAGCTGCACATGGCAATCATAAATAAGGGCCAAATACATATACCAATCAATTGCACCCAAAAATCGATTTTTGAATAACATGTAAGAAACACTGCGCAGAACCTATGTACAACCACTCAATATCATCAAACAAACTCAGGGCCTTTTTTATGAAGGCCTTGCGCCACCAGTGCGTCACTTATTACCCATGTTTAAAGTGATGCAGTAGCTGCACAAGGCAATCATAAAAAAGGGCCAAATGCAAATACCAATCAATTGCACCCAAAAATCAAT
Source organism: Lissotriton vulgaris (assembly GCF_964263255.1). Lineage (NCBI taxonomy): Eukaryota > Metazoa > Chordata > Amphibia > Caudata > Salamandridae > Lissotriton > Lissotriton vulgaris. Next base: position 20,258 of record NW_028240824.1, on the reverse strand, counting down.
TTTTGAATAACATGTAAGAAACACTGCGCAGAACATATGTACAACCACTCAATATCATCAAAAAAAGTCAGGGCCTTATTTATAAAGGCCTTGCGCCACCAGTGCGTCACTTATTACCCATGTTTAAAGTGATGCACTAGCTGCACAAGGCAATCATAAAAAAGGGCCAAATGCAAATACCAATCAATTGCACCCAAAAATCGATTTTTGAATAACATGTAAGAAACACTGCGCAGAACATATGTACAACCACTCAATATCATCAAACAAACTCAGGGCCTTTTTTATGAAGGCCTTGCGCCACCAGTGCGTCACTTATTACCCATGTTTAAAGTGATGCAGTAGCTGCACAAGGCAATCATAAAAAAGGGCCAAATGCAAATACCAATCAATTGCACCCAAAAATCAATTTTTGAATAACATGTAAGAAACACTGCGCAGAACATATGTACAACCACTCAATATCATCAAAAAAAGTCAGGGCCTTATTTATAAAGGCCTTGCGCCACCAGTGCGTCACTTATTACCCATGTTTAAAGTGATGCACTAGCTGCACAAGGCAATCATAAAAAAGGGCGAAATGCAAATACCAATCAATTGCACCCAAAAATCGATTTTTGAATAACATGTAAGAAACACTGCGCAGAACCTAAGTACAACCACTCAATATCATCAAACAAAGTCAGGGCCTGATTTATAAAGACCTTGCGCCACCAGTGCGTCACTTATTACCCATGTTTAAAGTGATGCACTAGCTGCACAAGGTAATCATAAAAAAGGGCCAAATGCAAATACCAATCAATTGCACCCAAAAATCGATTTTTGAATAACATGTAAGAAACACTGCGCAGAACCTAAGTACAACCACTCAATATCATCAAACAAAGTCAGGGCCTGATTTATAAAGGCCTTGCACCACCAGTGCATCACTTATTACCCATGTTTAAAGTGATGCATCAGCTGCACATGGCAATCATAAATAAGGGCCAAATGCAAATACCAATCAATTGCACCCAAAAATCGATTTTTGAATAACATGTAAGAAACACTGCGCAGAACCTAAGTACAACCACTCAATATCATCAAACAAAGTCAGGGCCTGATTTATAAAGGCCTTGCGCCACCAGTGCGTCACTTATTACCCATGTTTAAAGTGATGCACTAGCTGCACAAGGCAATCATAAAAAAGGGCCAAATGCAAATACCAATCAATTGCACCCAAAAATCGATTTTTGAATAACATGTAAGAAACACTGCGCAGAACCTAAGTACAACCACTCAATATCATCAAACAAAGTCAGGGCCTGATTTCTAAAGGCCTTGCGCCACCAGTGCATCACTTATTACCCATGTTTAAAGTGATGCACCACCTGCACAAGGTAATCATAAAAAAGAGCCAAATACAAATACCAATCAATTGCACCCAAAAATCGATTTTTGAATAACATGTAAGAAACACTGCGCAGAACCTAAGTACAACCACTCAATATCATCAAACAAAGTCAGGGCCTGATTTATAAAGACCTTGCGCCACCAGTGCATCACTTATTACCCATGTTTAAAGTCATGCATCACCTGCACATGGCAATCATAAATAAGGGCCAAATACAAATACCAATCAATTGCACCCAAAAATCGATTTTTGAATAACATGTAAGAAACACTGCGCAGAACCTATGTACAACCACTCAATATCATCAAACAAAGTCAGAGCCTTATTTATGAAAGCCTTGCGCCACCAGTGCGTCACTTATTACCCATGTTTAAAGTCATGCATCAGCTGCACATGGCAATCATAAATAAGGGCCAAATACATATACCAATCAATTGCACCCAAAAATCGATTTTTGAATAACATGTAAGAAACACTGCGCAGAACCTATGTACAACCACTCAATATCATAAAACAAAGTCAGGGCCTGATTTATGAAAACCTTGCGCCACCACTGCATCACTTATTACCCATGTTTAAAGTGATGCATCAGCTGCACATGGCATTCATAAATAAGGGCCAAATGCAAATACCAATCAATTGCACCCAAAAATCGATTTTTGAATAACATGTAAAAAACACTGCGCAGAACCTAAGTACAACCACTCAATATCATAAAACAAAGTCAGAGCCTGATTTATAAAGGCCTTGCGCCACCAGTGCATCACTTATTACCCATGTTTAAAGTCATGCATCAGCTGCACATGGCAATCATAAATAAGGGCCAAATACATATACCAATCAATTGCACCCAAAAATCGATTTTTGAATAACATGTAAGAAACACTGCGCAGAACCTAAGTACAACCACTCAATATCATAAAACAAAGTCAGGGCCTGATTTATAAAGGCCTTGCGCCACCAGTGCATCACTTATTACCCATGTTTAAAGTCATGCATCAGCTGCACATGGCATTCATAAATAAGGGCCAAATGCAAATACCAATCAATTGCACCCAAAAATCGATTTTTGAATAACATGTAAGAAACACTGCGCAGAACCTATGTACAACCACTCAATATCATAAAACAAAGTCAGGGCCTGATTTATGAAAACCTTGCGCCACCACTGCATCACTTATTACCCATGTTTAAAGTGATGCATCAGCTGCACATGGCATTCATAAATAAGGGCCAAATGCAAATACCAATCAATTGCACCCAAAAATCGATTTTTGAATAACATGTAAAAAACACTGCGCAGAACCTAAGTACAACCACTCAATATCATAAAACAAAGTCAGAGCCTGATTTATAAAGGCCTTGCGCCACCAGTGCATCACTTATTACCCATGTTTAAAGTCATGCATCAGCTGCACATGGCAATCATAAATAAGGGCCAAATACATATACCAATCAATTGCACCCAAAAATCGATTTTTGAATAACATGTAAGAAACACTGCGCAGAACCTATGTACAACCACTCAATATCATCAAACAAAGTCAGGGCCTGATTTATGAAAACCTTGTGCCACTAGTGCGTCACTTATTACCCATGTTTAAAGTCATGCATCAGCTGCACATGGCAATCATAAATAAGGGCCAAATACATATACCAATCAATTGCACCCAAAAATCGATTTTTGAATAACATGTAAGAAACACTGCGCAGAACCTAAGTACAACCACTCAATATCATAAAACAAAGTCAGGGCCTGATTTATAAAGGCCTTGCGCCACCAGTGCATCACTTATTACCCATGTTTAAAGTCATGCATCAGCTGCACATGGCATTCATAAATAAGGGCCAAATGCAAATACCAATCAATTGCACCCAAAAATCGATTTTTGAATAACATGTAAGAAACACTGCGCAGAACCTATGTACAACCACTCAATATCATAAAACAAAGTCAGGGCCTGATTTATGAAAACCTTGCGCCACCAGTGCGTCACTTATTACCCATGTTTAAAGTCATGCATCAGCTGCACATGGCAATCATAAATAAGGGCCAAATGCAAATACCAATCAATTGCACCCAAAAATCGATTTTTGAATAACATGTAAGAAACACTGCGCAGAACCTAAGTACAACCACTCAATATCATCAAACAAAGTCAGGGTCTGATTTATAAAGGCCTTGCGCCACCAGTGCATCACTTATTACCCATGTTTAAAGTGATGCATCAGCTGCACATGGCATTCATAAATAAGGGCCAAATGCAAATACCAATCAATTGCACCCAAAAATCGTTTTTTGAATAACATGTAAGAAACACTGCGCAGAACCTATGTACAACCACTCAATATCATCAAACAAAGTCAGGGCCTTATTTATGAAAGCCTTGCGCCACCAGTGCGTCACTTATTACCCATGTTTAAAGTCATGCATCAGCTGCACATGGCAATCATAAATAAGGGCCAAATACATATACCAATCAATTGCACCCAAAAATCGATTTTTGAATAACATGTAAGAAACACTGCGCAGAACCTATGTACAACCACTCAATATCATCAAACAAAGTCAGGGCCTGATTTATAAAGGCCTTGCGCCACCAGTGCGTCACTTATTACCCATGTTTAAAGTGATGCACTAGCTGCACAAGTCAATCATAAAAAAGGGCCAAATGCAAATACCAATCAATTGCACCCAAAAATCGATTTTTGAATAACATGTAAGAAACACTGCGCAGAACCTAAGTACAACCACTCAATATCATCAAACAAAGTCAGGGTCTGATTTATAAAGGCCTTGCGCCACCAGTGCATCACTTATTACCCATGTTTAAAGTGATGCATCAGCTGCACATGGCATTCATAAATAAGGGCCAAATGCAAATACCAATCAATTGCACCCAAAAATCGATTTTTGAATAACATGTAAGAAACACTGCGCAGAACCTATGTACAACCACTCAATATCATCAAACAAAGTCAGAGCCTTATTTATGAAAGCCTTGCGCCACCAGTGCGTCACTTATTACCCATGTTTAAAGTCATGCTTCAGCTGCACATGGCAATCATAAATAAGGGCCAAATACATATACCAATCAATTGCACCCAAAAATCGATTTTTGAATAACATGTAAGAAACACTGCGCAGAACCTATGTACAACCACTCAATATCATAAAACAAAGTCAGGGCCTGATTTATGAAAACCTTGCGCCACCACTGCATCACTTATTACCCATGTTTAAAGTGATGCATCAGCTACACATGGCAATCATAAAAAAAGGCCAAATAAAAATACCATTCATTTGCACCCAAAATCGATTTTTGAATAACATGTAAGAAACACTGCGCAGGACTTATATACTAACATACAATTTCACTTCTAAAACATAACTATCTGCTTCCAAATATTCTCCATAGAGCAAATAAGTCTCTATCTAAATTAAATAAATCATTACTTACCTTTACAAATGCTTTTGGAGATTGAGAACAGTGTCAGACACACACACCAATTTTTCTTTAGCAGAGCAAAAGGTGTGCTCTCAATACACTGAAACCAAAACTGGCATAGAAAATCTCTATCTTTGTACACATATGCCTTAATTCAACCAATCAAAAGTCTTCCCTCACTATTTTCAAACCAACACCCATCCCCCTCTCAGACCTTTCTATCTGTTACCATAGCAACTCCCTCCTAACTGAACTCTAAGGTTCAAAAGTTTATCTTACAATGTTGCAAATTAACTCAGCAAGGATGTTTGACCTCTCAATACAGCAGCCTATACAGGGTATTTTTGCTTTTGGTGACTTTTTTTAAACCATTCAAATTGCTTCTTTCACACAACATAACCATGCACCCTAACTTTCAGTTTTCAACTATCTGAATCCACCAATCATTGCTTGTGATTCAAGAGCAGAGAAACTCCACAATTATTTTTTTGTAAACTCCTACTGTTTCAACTGCCATTTCATTCCCACACTTCATCTGACTGGACCAGAACCTTCTCACATCATGTACTCTGTTTGGATTATTGGACATAGCTACATCCACTGGGCTCAAAGGTATGCAGCTAGCAGAAATTTTCACAACCTTGATTTATCAAATGTGGAAATCAAGTGGATTGGCCACAGAGGATTAAAATGTCACCAATTGATACCATTGGTGAAAACCTTTTTGCATCTGCCAGAACCTGACCTTATAATTGTGCACTGTGGTGGAAACGATCTAGGCACATTGACTGGGGTAGGTCTGGAAATGCTTTTAAAGGACACCTTTCATCAATTGATGATACTTTTTCCCCAAACTGCCTTGGTATATTCCAATATATGCCAAAGACAGAAATGGAACTGGTCCAACCAATTTTGTCCACAATTTGAGAAAGCACGGAAACATGTGAATAAATCTGTTTCTGCTTACATGAGAGACTATGGAATGGGTTCAATATACAATAATAACTTGCGTTACAACATGCAAGACATCTACAGAGGAGATGGAGTGCACTTCTCAGATGAGGGGAATAGAATATTCCTCCTGAATTTAAGAATGTGTATTGGAACCTACTTGTAGGTACCTAAATCAACCACAGAACCCAAAAGCTCTTTTCAGAGCTACCCTACCTCTGATCATTCAAAGCGTTTATTTTTTTCTAACTTTTTTCACTATTTTTCACCAAAGTACGCTTCCCGGTACGCGCACCGGTGCGCGTACCAAGCGCTCCCCCCGCGAAAAATATTACAATTTTTTTTAGGTTTTTACCTTTATGAGCCTCCTAAGACCCCCTCAGAAAACCTAGAGGGTCAAGAAGTCTCTACTGTGCCCCCTTCTAGCCATACCCAACATTGATTGCCCTCCATCTTGTGTCTCGATTGTACCGAAACACAAAATGGAGGACTCCCATTACGCTGCCGGTGCGCGTACCGGAGCGCGCACCAGTAAGCGCAAAATAAAAAAAGGTGGGAAAGTAATTTACGGAAAACCCAATGGAGACACTTTCATCAAATATAGAATACGCCCTACTACATAGCAGTCCCTACCATTTGCCCAAATTTGGTGAAATTCCATTGAGACATTTAGGCTACAGGCCTGTCTAAATATCCTGAGGTAAATTACATGACAAAAACACACTTGTAATGTTAGAATTTACAACCAATTAAAAAGTATCTTTCATTTTCTACGATTATTTCCTGACGTTTGATTGGTTAAGTACAAGAATATATATAAAAGAAGAGAGGGAAACACAGCCATTTTGACTACTGCTTCCAGAAGTACATTTGAAAACAAATATCACTGACAACTTCAACTGATTTCTCTAAGGTAAGTTCTAATTATGGAAGTATATTGTACACTTTAAGTTAATTTCTGAAAAAATATTCTGTTAGTTATATGCTATCCCTCTTTAATAGTTAGAGATAGAGATAGACTTCTCTGTAATAGTTATGGATTGAGTTAGGCTTCTCTGGTATACAGTACCCTAACTCTACTAATATAGTTAATTTGTATGCAATTTTCAGAAAGAAAATGGAAGGAGAAAATCAGGCAAATGATACTTCTATCAAAGTAAAGGTGGAAAAACCAGAAGATCAAAAAAAAGAAGTTGATTTCATGGATGACTCTTTGGATGAACAGTTTATAGAATGTTTGGAACAAATGGAAAGGGGCGACCAATCGGTCCCCCCGAACGTATGGTCGAGTACCACGATCCCCCCGGGAAGCCATCTTGGGCGGGAGGCGAGTCTCGGCTGGTATGCCCGAAGCGGCGTAGCCGGGGCGCGCCTTTTTCCCGCCCTAGAGTGGGCTGGCCTAGACACCAACACGGCCGGCCACGCCCTTGGAGGCAGGCGGGGGTGGGTTCACGCCCACCCTGAAGACGGATAAAAGGAGCAGAAGCTAACAAAGCATCCTCTTGTTCCTGTGCTCTGAAGCTGCACCTCCCCGCTGCACGTGAGCTCGAGACGGAACGAAGAGCAATTTTGAGCGTTGTAATCCCTCTTTTTGTCTTACAGATATCCCGTCTAAGAATGCCCAAGAAGGTCGGAAAGCGGGTCGGTACCGATGAGATGCTCCGTATGCTCATGAAGGAGATAGCCGATCTGAAGAGAAAGGTTGAGGCCAAGGACGGGGAGGGAGGACCGAAACGGCCTTTACCGGGAACAATTCCCGGTGGAAAGAGCAAGAGGCCTAGAAGGGGAGCACTTGGGGGGGAGACCCCGGTTCCCGAAGCGCCACGAGAAGAGCCAACCCCGGCGCCAAAGGAGGGGAACCCAATCCCTGTAGTGGTCACCCCTGCGAACAGGGAGGATATGCCCCCCGAGTTAGCGGCGCAATTGGCAGCGTGGTTGGGAAACGATAGCGAGGGCGCCACGGCTGACGACGCCCGGGCAGTGATGAGACAACTGCGGGAATCGAGGGAGGCTGCGAAAGCTCCGTCTCCTGTTCCCCCGCAGGTCCCAGCGGTTGGAAGTACAGCAGGCCCAAGTTCGGCGACAAGCGTGGGGTCTACTTCAGGTAAGCGGCCATTGCCGATTGCGGGGGGGGACTCTGCGCCTTCTCGAAAGGAGAAGATTGCCCAGCACGTCCCACTAGAAATCAAGGAGTTGATTTGGGCGGACAAATATGTAAACATGTTTTCATTGCTTACCGACCATTACGAGATCGAGCATGTAAAGAGTCAAAAGGAGCTCATGCATCCGAGTGTTTGGCGCGCTAAAATGGCCGCCTTTAAGGTTGATGAGACCATTGGTACGTGGGGCAGAGCGTGGGGAATTTTTACTTCCATCATGGGGGAACGCAGACCTGAGTTGTTGACCGAGTTACCCATCTATCAGTCACGTATTATGGAGTATTCTGTGGCATATGGGGGCAATCAGTGGTTCTGCTATGATAATCTGTTTAGAAAAGCTAAGGAACACAACCCGTTGTTGTCCTGGGACTGTTACGACTCTGTGTCTTGGCAAAAAATGGAGAGTACAGGGATGTTGAAGGTGCCATTAGTAGGGAGTAATGGGGGGGAATCCTCCCGCCAAAACTCTGGGACGCCCTTTCGGACAGGTTCAGGTAACGAGTCCCACACGAAGCCGAGTGGCAACACAGGTAAAAGGGGGATATGTTGGAATTTTAACAGGGGCAAATGTACCAGGCCCCAGGGGTCATGCAAATTCAGACATGAGTGTGGGGGATGCGGGCAGCCATCCCATCCTGAGTCCATGTGCAGAGCCAAAACGGGTGATAACGGTGGTAAGGGAGGCGCCAAACAGGTCTAATATAGTCCGAGGGGCGCCTTTACCGACCCCGATTGATACCATGGCAATGATTCCTTGGCTCGGCGAATACCCAGATTATGCTTCCGCTGGGGTGTTGCGGAACGGGTTTTCATATGGTTTCCGCATCCCAGTGGGGGATTTTCAGGGGGTACCGGACTGTAAGAATCAAATGTCGGTCTTACAGCACACGGCGGTGGTTCAGGTAAAGATTAAGAAAGAGGTGACTCGAGGTCGTGTCGCCGGTCCATTCGATGTTCCGCCAGTTGCAAATTTTGTGTGTTCTCCTCTAGGGGTGGTTCCCAAGAAGGACCCGGGGGAGTTTCGGCTGATACACAATTTGTCAGCCCCACATGGTCTTTCCGTAAATGATGCGATAGATCCGGAAGTATGTTCGGTGCGGTACGCATCTTTCGCTGAGGCCGTCGCCATGTTGAATCGCCTGGGGCCCGGGACGCTGATGGCCAAATCGGACATCGAGTCAGCGTTCCGGTTGCTCCCGGTACACCCAGACGATCAGCGTCTCCTTGGTTTCCAGTTTCAGGGTCGCTATTACATGGATAAATGTATGCCAATGGGATGCTCGATTTCATGTGCCTATTTCGAGAAATTCAGTTGTTTTCTGCAGTGGGTATTCACGAGGAAGACAGGTTTTCAACATGTTATGCACTATCTCGATGACTTTCTGTTTCTGGGGGCAGCCGGGGATTCTGAGTGTGGACAGGCCTTACATGAATTTTGTGTCCTAATGAATCAATTTGGTGTGCCATTGGCGCCAGGTAAGACTGTCGGTCCGTCGACCTTGATCGAGTTTCTGGGGATCGAGCTCGACTCAGTGGAAGGTTGTTTTCGTTTACCTAAGGAAAAGGTGTTAAAATTCAGGTTATCCCTTGAGACATGTATTCGTGCAACGAAAGTGAACTTGCATCAATTGCAACAGGTGGTGGGTCAGTTGAATTTTGCCCTAAGAGTAATGCCGATGGCGCGCCCCTTTTCCCGCTCGATTGCACAGTCCATGGTCGGCTTGAAGGAAGGACATCATCGTACGAGACTCTCGGCAGAGGTTCGCCAGGACATGCGCATTTGGATAGCATTCCTGGCGGATTTCAATGGTCGAATTGTCTGGAATAAACCAGCAGTGTCTTCCGAGGAGTTGGGACTATGGACAGACTCGGCGGGGAGTGTGGGTTTTGGCGCCATATTGGGTACACAATGGTCGGCTCAAAAATGGCCGTCATGGTGGCATGAGTGCGGGTTGACGAGTAACATTGCTTTTCTCGAACTGTTCCCTATTCTGGTGGCCTTGAAAACATGGCCAGAAGGGTTTAAGGGTCACTCTGTGGTTTTCTGGTCTGATAACATGACCGTGGTTGAGTGTATCAATAGTCAGGCAGCACGTTGCAAATTGATTCTGAGACTACTCAAGGAAATTGTGTTGTTGTGCATGCAACTAAATGTTCTGTTTAGGGCGCGGCACGTGCCGGGGGTGATGAACCAAGCGGCTGATGCGCTCTCTCGTTTCCGTATGCAGGCCTTCTGGGGTTTTCTGCCCACAGCGGACCCGGTGGCGGCACCCTTTCCTGAAGCTCTCTGGTCTCTCGGTGCCCCGAACTACAAGACCTCGTGGGAGAGAGTTTAGCACCCAGGACGAGGAAGGCATATGAAGGGGCGTTCCGTTCCTATTGGGCCTTTTTGGGTACTGCCGGGAGGGGGCTTTGGGGGCTGGAAGAGTCTGTAGTAAGATTCCTGCTCTCTTTACGTCACGCAGGCAAGTCAGTGGCTACGGCCCAGAGGCATCGGGCCGCCATTTCCTTCATGGCAAGGGCTCATGGGATCCAGGACCCGACAGCGTCTTTCGTTGTGCAGAAAGCGCTACGTGGGTGGCAACGCCTTGAGGGTCGCAGAGTAGACGATAGGCACCCGATAGGTTTGGATAGGTTGGCCCTGTTATTATCCGTGCTACCGGTAACATGTTCATCCCAGTACGAAGCAGTGTTGTTCCGAGCCGCATTTGCATTAGCATTCCATGGGGCTATGCGGGTAAGCGAATTAGTGGCAAAGAACAAGCAGGATACGATGGGGGGACTGTGCCGGGAACACATTCAGGTCAGAGAGGAGACAATGACGGTCTCGTTTGTAAAGTCCAAATCCGACCAGGATGCAATCGGGGACTGTGTAATCATCCAGAGGATCCCCGGGCTTTGCCATGTGCCCTGTTGGGTGCGTAGAAGCATATTTAGCGCAGAGGGTGGCAGCATGGGGGGGGACCTTGTTAAGACACGCTGACGCCACCCCACTGACGAGGTTTCAGTTTCAGCGGGTGCTTGCGATGTCGATTTCTGCCGCGGGCTTGAACCCTGGCGATTTTGGGACTCATTCCTTTCGGATAGAGGCTGCTACGGAAGCTACAGCCAGGGGTCTGAATGTTGATCAAATAAAACGTGTGGGCGTTGGTCCTCGAACTGTTATAAGAGGTATGTACGGTTGCACATGTTGTGAAGCTGTAACGATGTACTCACGCTTCTTGTTTTTGTTTGGTTTTCAGTTGCGCAAGCCTACGAGGCGGGGCGGACTGTCCAGTCGACCCGACACCGGGGGGCCAGCGGTCAGACATTACCGGCTGTGAAAAAGGAGGTGTGGGTCGTGGGCCACTCATACGTGAGGCGTGCCGCGGACGTATTCAAAGCAGGTGACATGATTCACGTGGCTGGGGAATACGGGTACAGTGTGTCCTTCTACGGAAAGGGCGGGCTCTGTATTGACCAGTTTCAGGCATTTTTCGAGGGTTTGTTAGGGCGGACAAGGTCACCGCCGTCTGTAGTCATAGTACATCTTGGGGGCAATGATTTGGTGACCACTGGTAGACGACTTCTTCTTGAGGCGATGCTTTCCACGGTAAGTTGGTTGGCGAGAAGAGTTCCAGGGTGCACGATTGCATGGTCCCATATGATCCCACGGAAACTGTGGCGGGGGGCTATTTCTGTTTCTGCGCTGAATCATTCAGTAAGGAAAATTAATAATAAAATGAGTAGATTGTTTCGTTCAAGTACACTGCATTCTGTTTCGCACGGTTGTATTAAAGGGGACAGTATGTATTTGGGGGACGGTGTTCATTTGTCCCGGGTGGGGAACGAATTACTCATAGGAGACTTCATAGCATGGTTAAGGAGTTTACAACATGACCTTTAGGTAGGAGTGTTTTGTGGGGGGTCCGGATAGCCGGTCAACTATCCGGCCTGTGGCGGTAAGGTCATGATCGGTGAGCAGTAATTGGAAGATCCCTATGAGGGGGCGTCACCCATTACGGATGGGAGCGCGCGGGGGAGGTGGCCAATTGGCCCCTCAATGGGGAGGCGGTCCTGTCTAAGGAGAGGCCGCCGGAAGGAAAGGAAAGGTGGTCAAGGCCCCTTCCTGGATAGGAGGGGCTACGGCCCCTCCTGGGGAATTTCCCGGGGCCAGGACATCTGCGACGGCAGATGGGTAAGTTGTGTGGGGTGCGGGAGGGGGTTTACGCTACCTTTTAGACACCTCACACGAGTCCTCGAACGACCGTTAAATGGCGTTGAGTTTATTTGGGCCCCCGTCAAGTACAAAGGGAAATTGGTAAATGCACTTGAGGTACGCCTCTGTGCGGTCGCCCCTCTCACAAGTGAGTGGGGTATTTCTGGTTTAGGGATCTGACACCGGTTACGACCTTGCCGTTGGCCCTTAACGTTAGGATGTACAATTTCAAGTCAAATGTTTTGTAGGATGTTAGTTCGGCTAGGAGAACCTTTGTATTAGAGATCTGTTAAGGTTAGCCAACATCGTAATGTGGAAATGAAATTGTACATTATATGAAACTGTTATTTTAATGTTTTCTTTTGTTTCATATTTTAATAAATACGGCCGGGAAGGGTGACTCCCTTCCCGCCTTCCAAAAGTTCAAGAACTGTTTCCGGTTTCCCAATTCTTGGGGATTGTGTTGAGAGGGGGTGGCGGGTATCTCGGCCATATGGAAAGGGGCGACCAATCGGTCCCCCCGAACGTATGGTCGAGTACCACGATCCCCCCGGGAAGCCATCTTGGGCGGGAGGCGAGTCTCGGCTGGTATGCCCGAAGCGGCGTAGCCGGGGCGTGCCTTTTTCCCGCCCTAGAGTGGGCTGGCCTAGACACCAACACGGCCGGCCACGCCCTTGGAGGCAGGCGGGGGCGGGTTCACGCCCACCCTGAAGACGGATAAAAGGAGCAGAAGCTAACAAAGCATCCTCTTGTTCCTGTGCTCTGAAGCTGCACCTCCCCGCTGCACGTGAGCTCGAGACGGAACGAAGAGCAATTTTGACCCACCCACCAGCCCCTGAGGACAGCGATTCGTTGTAAATACAGTTGATAGTATCTTTGATTTTCTCTGCTTTCTTACAGGTTGTGATGATTGTCGTGATAGTTCTTAACGATGCAATAAAGATTGATGATTTTCAGTATATGTTGCTAATAAAGTAATTTTGAACAAGGATTGATCAGTATTTACGCTTGATAATAAATGCTGTTTTGCTTTAGAGATCTTAGTAACTTAGGTAAAACTGTCGTATTTATTTTGGTCGGGCGGTAAGGTCATGATCGGTGAGCAGTAATTGGAAGATCCCTATGAGGGGGCGTCACCCATTACGGATGGGAGCGCGCGGGGGAGGTGGCCAATTGGCCCCTCAATGGGGAGGCGGTCCTGTCTAAGGAGAGGCCGCCGGAAGGAAAGGAAAGGTGGTCAAGGCCCCTTCCTGGATAGGAGGGGCTACGGCCCCTCCTGGGGAATTTCCCGGGGCCAGGACATCTGCGACGGCAGATGGGTAAGTTGTGTGGGGTGCGGGAGGGGGTTTACGCTACCTTTTAGACACCTCACACGAGTCCTCGAACGACCGTTAAATGGCGTCGAGTTTATTTGGGCCCCCGTCAAGTACAAAGGGAAATTGGTAAATGCACTTGAGGTACGCCTCTGTGCGGTCGCCCCTCTCACAAGTGAGGGGGGTATTTCTGGTTTAGGGATCTGACACCGGTTACGACCTTGCCGTTGGCCCTTAACGTTAGGATGTACAATTTCAAGTCAAATGTTTTGTAGGATGTTAGTTCGGCTAGGAGAACCTTTGTATTAGAGATCTGTTAAGGTTAGCCAACATCGTAATGTGGAAATGAAATTGTACATTATATGAAACTGTTATTTTAATGTTTTCTTTTGTTTCATATTTTAATAAATACGGCCGGGAAGGGTGACTCCCTTCCCGCCTTCCAAAAGTTCAAGAACTGTTTCCGGTTTCCCAATTCTTGGGGATTGTGTTGAGAGGGGGTGGCGGGTATCTCGGCCATATGGAATCATGTACTAATAATTATGAGGAAATTCCGGACAATATTATGTTAGAAATTTTATTAAATTATGAAAAAGAATCAGAGGAATAAATTTATATTTAATAATTTCAAATTGTTTGAGACAATATTCATTTTTATATGTAATTCATAAAGTATTACCAAAAATGTTTAAAATATAAAGTGAGACTTATAGTATACTGTTCAACTATTTTTCTGTTACATAGTAAGTTTACTCATAGTTACTACCTTTCTCACACTATATTATCTCCTATGTATATTTTACACCTCTTTTTCATAAGGGAGCAGGATAGACTACTCATGATCCCCTAGAAATTCTCAGGGAGTGCTTAAAAGATCTGTTTCTGCTTTCCAGACAGACTATGTTATAGCTTCCATATACCACAAGAAATACAATAACAACATGCAAGATATCTACAGAGGAGATGGTGTACATTAAATTAAAGTCTCTGCATTGGTACCTACATGTAGGTACTTACAAAAAATAAAAAAAACAATTAATAAACATACAATTTTTTAAAGTGATTATTTTTCCAAAGTACCCTCCTTGGAGCGCTCCCCGGTGCGCTCCCCGGTGCGCGTACCGGGCGCTCCCCCCGCGAAAAACGCAAAAAAAAAATTTTTTTTGAGGCCCCGCGGGGCCCTTTAATGGCCCCCATATCAAACCTAGGAGGTCAGGGGGGGTCTACCCTACCCCCTTATGGTCAATTCCCCCCTTTGTTTTGCCACCTCTTATGACTAGATTTTACCGATAGACAAGATGGCGGCCGCTCCGGACTGTTTAGAATGTTTACAGACAACTGAGAGCCAATCAGCTTTCTGCGCGCAAGTCGCGTGTCGCGCCCGGTGCGCTCCCCGGTGCGCGTACCGGAGCGCGGCTACAGATATATATATTTTTTTGAACGTTAATTTCTCAAAATCCACTGAAGCACATATCTTGAGACATAGCAAAGGCACATCGGGCTACCAGTCCCTACAATTTTGCCAAGTTTGGTGGAAATCCATTCAGCCGTTCGGGCTAAAAGTGAAATCGACCGCCCTATGGAAATTAACATGGGGAAAACGCGTTTTGGGACCCCCCTTTTATCTCGCCCCCCGCTTGACGTATCCCCCCCAAACTTTCAGGGAAGGACCGGAACGCCGCGAGGCCATTTTCAGGAAATTTTCAGGCAGATTCGTCAACCGGCGCCAAAGTTATTCCAAATAGAATTTTGAGATTTAACATTGAAAAAAATCCTAACTATAACTACCTACTGGCGACCGCCAGTAGGTAATATATATATATATATATATATATATATATATATATATATATATATATATATATATATATATATATATATATATATATATATATATATATATATATATATATATATATATTACCTACTGGCGGTCGCCAGTAGGTAGTTATAGTTAGGATTTTTTTCAATGTTAAATATATATATATATATATATATATATATATATTACCTACTGGCGGTCGCCAGTAGGTATATATAGTTAGGATTTTTTTCCTATGGGATTTCTGAAAATTCTATGTCGAATAACTTTGGCGTTTGTGGACGGAATTGGCTGAAATTTTCAGGAAAATGGCACATTTTGTTTCTGAGCAGCCCCTGAAAATTTGGGGGGGTTTCATCAAGGGGGGGCCGAGAAAAAAGGGGGGTTCCAAAACGCGTTTTTCCCATTCATTTTTCCATAGGGCGGTTGGACTCACTTTTAGCTCGAACGGCTGAATGGATTTACACGAAACTTGGCAAAATTGTAGATATGGTTTGCCCGACGTGCCTTTTCTATGTCTCAATATTTTTGCTCCAGTGGATTTTGAGAAATTAACGTTTTAAAAAATAGATATATGTGTGACAGCGCTCCGGTTAGCGCCCCGGTTCGTGTACCTGACGCGTAACGGAACTTCGCGAAGTGAAGCTGATTGGCTCTCCGGTGTCTGTCAACATTCTAAACAGTCCGGAATGGCCGCCATTTTGTCTCTCGGTAGGATTGAGAGACAAGAGGTGGAGAAAAACGAAGGGGGAAATTAATGAAAGGGGGCAAGGTAGACCCCTCCTGACCCCCTAGGAATGATGTGGGGGCTATTAAAGGGTCCCGTGGGGAATTTTTTTTTTTTTAAATTTGATTTTTCGCAGTAGAAGCGCTACCCGGTACGCGAACCGGTTAGCTCACCGGTAGCGTAACGGGAGTTCGCCATTTTGTGTTTCGGTCGAATTTAATCACAAGATGGAGGAAAATCAATGTGGGAAATGGGTATAAGGGGGCACAGGAGACGTATCCTGACCCCCTAGGTTTTCTGAGGGTGGCTGAGGAGGCTCATATATGTCGGGGGAAAAAATTTGAATTTTTCGCGCGGTTAGCTGCCGGTACGCGAACCGGGTACCGAACCGGGAAGCGAACATAAGTGAAAATTAGTGAAAAGAGGTACATTCGAAATTTTTAAAGAGTAATTATAGTTAAGGTAGCTCTGAAAAGAGCTTTTGGGTTTTGTGTAAATTGTAGGTACTTATAAGTAGGTACCAATACACAGTCTTAAATTTTGTATGAAAACTCTGTTTCCCTCATCTGAGAAGTGCACACAATCTTCTCTGTAGATATCTTGCATGTAGTAACGCAAGTTATTGTTGTAGATGGAGCCCATTCCATGGTCTCTCATGTAAGCTGAAACAGACATATTTACATGCTTCCTCGCTTTTTCAATTTGTGGACAAAATTGATTGGACCACCTCCATTTCTGTCTTTGGCATATATTTGAATACACCAAGGCAGTTTGAGGAAAAGGTGCCATCAATTGCTCAAAGGTGTCCTTTAAAAGCATTTCCAGACCTACCCCAGTCAAAGTGCCCAAATCATTTCCTCCACAGTGCACTATTATGAGGTCAGGGTTTGGCAAATGCAAAAAGGTTTTCACCAATGGTATCAATTGATGAGATCTCAATCCTCTCTGCCCAATCCATTTGATTTCCACATTTTGTAAATTGAGGTTGTGTAAATTTCTGTTATCAGCATACCTGTGAGCCCAGTGGATGTAACTATGTCCAAGAATCCAGACAGAAAACATGGTGAGAGGAGGTTCTGCTGCAGTCAGATGAAGTGTGGGAATGAAATGGCAGTTGGAACAGTAGGAGTTTGTAATGAAAAAACTGTGGAGTTTCAGTGCTAATGATTCAGTAGCATTGATTGGTGGATTTACATTGCTGAAAACAGAAAGTTAGGGTGCATGGATGTGTTCTTTGAAAGATGTATTTTGAATGGTTAAGAAAAAATGATTTTAAGAAACATTGCAGTGGATTAGCAGGTGTACTGAGAGTTCAGAGTTCATTTGAAACATTGTTGTGTGAACTTGTAAACATGAGAGGTCTATCAGGAGGTAGTTGCTATGGAAAAAGGGCAGAAAGGGCAGAGGAGGGAAGGGTGTTGATTAGAAAAAAGTGAGGGAAGAGTTTTGATTGGGTGATATGAGAGATATGTGTGATGAAATACAGCATTTCTGTGCCTTTGTTGGTTGCAGCCTCTGGAGTGCATACCCTTTGCTCTGCTAAAGAAAAATTGGTGTGTTTCTGAGACTGTTTTGAAATTCAAAAAGCATTTGCTAAGGTGAGAAAAAATTCCTTTAATTTAGATAGAGACTAGTATAGTTTATGGAGAAAATAAGGAAGCCAGCTGTGCATTTAAAATGTTGTTTTGTGTCAAGTGTTTTCATTATCTTTTCCAAAAAGATTTTGCTTCTTTGACAAATTATAATTAGAGATAATGTGAAGTATTAGTACTGACAGGGTGTGCTTGTACATAGGAGCTGTGCTGTGATTTCAAATTAAGACCAGAAAATAGTTTTTTTTTAAATGCTTTTTACATTTATGAGAAGGACAAAATGGTGTCTGCTTCTTTAAATAAATATTTCACTTCCCACCATGAATATGGGAGAATAATTTGCTTGTTTGTTGGTTTAAAAACTTGTTTCTTGAAGTCATTTAGGTTTCACAATATGTTCTGCAAGAGTTACATAGTCAACATGGGGGCATATTTATAAGGCTTATGAGCCACATTCACGTCATTTTCCCCACTTTAAAAGTGACTTTAAAGGTGGTGCAAGGTCCTTGTAAATACACCCTCATGAGTGCTTTGCAAATTTAAGTCATTTTCCCCTGGTGCATGTGCCTTGTAAATACGCCCCTATGTGTGCTAGACAATTTTAAGTCACTTCTCCCATGAATCTGGGAGACTAATTTGCTTACATGATGTGTTTAAAAATCGTGCTAAGGTGAGAAAAGATTCCTTTAATTTAGAAAGAGACTAGTATGCTTTTTGGAGAAAATAAGGAAGCCAGCTGTGCATTTAAAATGTTGTTTTGTGTCAAGTGTTTGCATTATGTTTTACAAAAAGATTTTGCTTCTTTTACAAATTGTAATTGGAGATAATGTGAAGTATTAGTACTGACAAGGTGTGCTTGTACATAGGAGCTGTGCTGTGTTTTCAAATTATGACCAGAAAATCGTTTTTTTTAAAAAAAGAAATGCTTTTTACATTTATGAGAAGGACAAAATGGTGTCTGCTTCTTTAAATAAATATTTCACTTCCCACCATGAATATGGGAGAATAATTTGCTTGTTTGTCGGTTTAAAAACTTGTTTCTTGAAGTCATTTAGGTTTCACAATATGTCCTGCAAGAGTTACACACTCAACATGGGGGCATATTTACAAGGCTTATGAGCCACATTCACGTCATTTTCCCCACTTTAAAAGTGACTTTAAAGGTGGTGCAAGGGCCTTGTAAATACACCCCCATGTGTGCTTGGCCATTTGAAGTCACTTCCCCCTGGTGCAAGGGCCTTGTAAATACGCCCCCATGTGTGCTTGGCCATTTCAAGTCACTTCCCCCTGGTGTAAGGGCCTTGTAAATACGCCCTCATGTGTGCTTGGCCATTTCAAGTCACTTCCTCCTGGTGCAAGGGCCTTGTAAATACGCCCTCATGTGTGCTTGGCAATTTTAACTCACGTCCCCCTGGTGCAAGGGCGTTGTAAATACGCCCTCATGTCTGCTTGGCAATTTTAAGTCACTTTCCCCTGGTGCCAGGGCCTTGTAAATACGCCCCCATGTGTGCTTGGCAATTTTAAGTCACTTCCCCCTGGTGCAAGGGCCTTGTAAATACGCCCCCATGTGTGCTTGGCAATTTTAAGTCACTTCCCAGTGGTGCAAGGGCCTTGTAAATACGCCCCCATGTGTGCTTGGCCATTTCAAGTCACTTCCTCCTGGTGCAAGGGCCTTGTAAATATGCCCTCATTTGTGCTTGGCAATTTTAACTCACTTCCCCCTGGTGCAAGGGCCTTGTAAATACGCCCCCATGTGTGCTTGGCAATTTCAAGTCACTTCCTCCTGGTGCAAGGGCCTTGTAAATACGCCCCCATGTGTGCTTGGCAATTTTAAGTCACTTCCTCCTGGTGCAAGAGCCTTGTAAATACGCCCTCATGTGTGCTTAGTGAATGTGTGACTTTCTGAAAAACAGAACAGAACAGGCGCATCTGCATCAGGCACTTGCCATTTAGAATTTAAGGGATGCATAATAAGTATCTACTTACAAAGCCTAATTCACTAAAAGAACTTTTTTTTTATTGTTTTTGTTGTTTTAATTTTTTTTAATTATTTTTATGAACATTTTTTTACTTTTTTTGTATTTTAAGAACGGTTTTATATATTTTTTGATTTATTTGGTGGGGGGAAACGAAAATCAGTCATTATAAAGGGCTCAACAGGAGCAACAAAAAAAAAGATAATTTACTTCCTGGGCCTTTTTGTACATTTATGATTTTCATAAGCTCTGTTGATAAGAGTTATCCTTTTCTCCCCATAGGAAATTAATTTGCCGCAAAAAATACAGGTATGCTTCATGTTCCCGAAGTTCATCTGTATGTTTGGGACCGTCTCCCTCGCCTCTGGTCCCGTCACTGCCTGTTCGGCTGATGTACTGGCCACAGGAGGGGGGTTTTCCTGCAGGTCACGTACCTGTGCAGCACTGTAATTAATAGGGTGCCACCTCTCCATGTGGCGATGCATGGTGTAATTCCCGAAGCTGTATTTTTTTTCTGTTCCTCAGGATAGTTCTTTGTCACAGATCAAACATGTGACATAACGGGCATTTACTTTTTTTTTGGCCCCGGGGAAATGTGAAGAATTGCCAGATGTAATTTATTTTCACATGGGACCTCCTTGGCTCTTCAAGGCACTGTTGATACGCAAGTTTGGTGTT
>NW_028240823.1:0-21502 GCF_964263255.1 Lissotriton vulgaris | reverse complement strand
GTGGGTTGCAATTAAAGGGGAAAAATTCAATGAACATGTTTCAAGCATCCTTATACTAATATTTGCAATTCAGACATGGCAAGAGTTAAAAGAATTACAAGATGAGGCACATGTTGAGGAGAAAAACACATGGCTCAAAGAAGGTTGCAGACAGCGAGAAGAAGATGAAAGGGTTTACAAAGATGGCGGACCTGTTACGTCCAATTGCATGATTGCTGACATGGCACAGATGTACCATGGTCCAGGTCATTTAGCAAGAGACATAATGATTCAACAGTTCAGGGAAACATGTCTGACATGCCAAGAAAACATTTCAGATCAAAAGACATTTGAGAATTTGGGAACCATAGGCCGGGTGGGTGGTTCATTTACAACTATTCAAACAGATCTTTTTGAAATGCCCCAACATAACAAACTGAGATATGTCCAAGTCATCATTTGTTTACTTTCAAAATGGGTGGAAGCTTTTCCAACAAGAAAGAATGATACAGCTTCTGTATTCCATCAGTTGGGAATAGATATGGAACAGGAGCAAGCTCATGATCTATTGCCAAGAAAATTGGTCAGAACAAAGGCTCATTGGAGGAGAAACTGTCTAGTACCCAGGTGGCAGAAAGCAAGTCAGGTGACAACAGATACTGGATGGATTCATATCAGTAATACCTTTTGTGTATCTGAACCTGATAACACTGATGAAGACAGTGAAGACACTACAACTGATTCAGACTCTGAAAAAGAAATTCCTGAAGAAAATCCAGATCTTGAAGATCGACAAGGTGGTCGACATCTGGATGATGATGTCAAAAATCCAGATCTTGAAGATCGACAAGATGGTCGACATCTGGATGATGATGTCAATGTGAATGAAACATTGAATGAAGAAGATCTAGAGATTGTGATTCTAGATTCAGAAAATGAAGAAAATCTGCTAGAAAAAGAATATCAAGCAGAAAGAGAAGATTCAGAAGCAGAAAATTCTGAGCAAGAAGTTAATCAAGTCCAGGAGAGTATTGAAAAGCAGAAGAGTAGCTCTGTGTGCAGGAACAAGAATCCTGAAACTGGGAAGCTGAAGGTGATCCCTGAAGAAGAGGAAGAATTACCAAGTACCAGCTGTAAGGATGATGTTCCTAATGGAGTGAAGCTGCCGAGTAAAGAAGTTCCTTGGTACAGATTTAAAGTCTCAAATACAGATGGGAGTGATGAAGAGTCTGAGATAAGAAAATTCAGAAAAAGGGCTGGAAAAGCTGAATGTAAAGAAAGCAAGTCTAAGAAGAAACTCTTGAGAAAAGGTGATGTCTGGCCTAAAGATTTAAAATTCAAATATGAAATATCAAATGAGAAGAGAAAATTGAAATGATTGCCAGGAAAAGCAAAAGACCATTGAGATCAAATGTAAAATACAAATCTCCAGAATGGGCCTACATAACTATTTCTCAATAGTTGAGGAGCGCAGTAGCAGTCAGGTGGTCTTGAAAGAAAATGGTGACAGTGACTAAGTTTAGTTTTCTTTAAGTTAAGGTTTATTTTTGGCATAAGGCTGATGAAATTGTGTTAGTTTTCTTTAAGTTAAGATTTATTTTTGGCATAAGGCTGAAGAAATTATGTTAGAGTGACTCAAGGTCGAAGAAATTGTGTTAGCTGGAAACACTTCTATGTAAGACACTAGGTCGAAGAAAACATGTTTTAGTTTGAAAAAAAAAAAAGAGGGGGTATATACTATATACTAATTTTTCAAAAATTTTCAAAAATTTACTTTTTTGTTTTTTGTTTTGTTTTATAATCCTCAGATTGATATTTGTTTTGTTGGTGCAATTCAAAATGTAGTTATGCAATTTAAAACTTAGTTCCCTAAATTCATTGGGGGTTGGGGATTCAAAGGTAGAAAGGATTCAACTTAGCTGAATAAAGAAAGGGTAAAGGATACAGAATTAGTAAGATGTAAGACTCAATACTAATTATGAGATAGATGAAATTAGAGCTTAAATACTAATCCAGAGTAAGCCTGAAACATGTTCAATAGATAAAAATTTTAATTCAAATTTTTTGGGTGTTGTTTGGTGATTTTGAAATCACCAGATGAGGGAGTTGATAGAGCGAGCTTTAGAAAATATTTTATTCTAGCTTGTTTTATTTATTTTATTTGATTAATCCAACCTAGATTAAGTTTGCACCGCACATGAACACGCGGGAAACTAATTATATGTGCTTTTGTTGCATTTGCAAGTCTGTTTTTGTAACACATTATTAATATTGTCCTGTTTGTTATGTCTGTCCTATTGTCTTTGTCACTATTAATATGCAGCTGATCATTCATGGCATGTGCTTTTATATGTGCTTATATGTATGTCCTATGTTGTGTTTGTCTGTCTGTGTATTATTTAATCATCTTTTTACTCTTTCAGAAACATAAAGCTGGATTACATGAAGAATGGTGGATATTTTATGTGTTGCTTTATTTGTTTGCTTTTGCTAAATGTCTTTTTATTAGTGGGTTAATTAATAATTAGTAAGGGCTGGGTGGTACAGAAGGGTTTGTTTTACCTGAATTAATTATTCTTTTGTGTTTGTTTAAATAATAGTTTTCTGAAAAAGTGATGCAAGCTGAAAGTGGCGCAGTGACGCAATCTGAAGCAGCGCAGAAAAGGCCTGCTGATGTTAAAACCCACATGAGACAACTTTATTCTGAAGTGGAAGAAAAGCCTTTTATTGTGAAGTCTTTAGAAAATGAACTGCTAAAGTCAACTCTGTGGAGTGGGTTTGGATGTGCCACGAAAGCTCAGAACGGTCTGGCTCAAGGCTAAAAGGAAGAGAGGTGACAAGATTTTGTATTGCTTGAACATTTTTTGCTACAAAATGTAGCGGACTAAGGAACTGTCGCCAGGATTCTGTGCATTAACAATGACTTTGTGTAAAGCCTGGTCTCGTGGTGGAAGATGTCACAGTTTACTGTGGCGTGAGGTGATTCAGCCAATGGAGAGTCAGAATTCAGCTGTTAGAATGTGAAAAATAGTTAGCTCAGCTTAAATTAGGGTATAAGAATAGGCTTTAGCTGCAAACTTTTGGCTTACGCTCTTGATTCCAGAAGGACGTGTTCTGCTGTTCGTTGATTACACGTAAGAAATGTAACTTTTTAAGACTTTGTTTTCAGGCGATGAGGGTAGAGACAGAATAGTTAGTTAGGTTTTGGAAATGCTCTTTTCACTTATTTCTGCTAATTAATAATATTATCTTTATTTAAGCTCTCTTTATAAAATGCTGAATAAAACTTACTTATGACTTTTCCTAATGCTTGCTTAATAAAGTTCCAAACCTAAGTTTTCTTAAATATGTTTTAATAAAGTTTTAAAAATGACAAGCTGGTCTTGTTTTTGTAGATAGTTTAATGTCAAATTCAACATATAGTATCTATTCACCTCATGATTTCTTATGGGCCTGGTATTGATTGGTAAGTGTAAGTGTGATAGTGGATTATGACATCATTTATAAAGAATTTTAGTTTCTGGGTTCCATCAATTGTGATCATCACGGTGGTTTGCATGACAGGTACGAGAAGTACATTATGTATACAAGCACCTCAAGTTTCATTAAAACATATTGGGTTGCTAAAAGCAGGTTATGTGTTGTTCAAATAGGACTAAAAGAAAAAGATACTCCTCCGCCCCTCCTTGCATCGCAAGATTGCTCAGACTAAGGTATGAATTCCTTAAATATAACAATAAGTTGTTGTAATGCCCCATGACCACGTCCTGTAAATGTGGACAATTTGTTGTTCATTTCCTAGATTGTTTTTGTGGAAAAAAGTTGTCTCATTTGAGACCTGAAGAAAGGATTGTGTCCATTAATAGAAGTCA
Organism: Lissotriton vulgaris; assembly: GCF_964263255.1. Lineage (NCBI taxonomy): Eukaryota > Metazoa > Chordata > Amphibia > Caudata > Salamandridae > Lissotriton > Lissotriton vulgaris. The sequence continues at coordinate 17,651 of NW_028240823.1, read as the reverse complement.
CTACAGGTCAACTACATAGGAACATACAGGTACATTTATCCCTTATCCAAACGGTGGTATTTCAGAAAAGAGGCAAACTGGTTGTATTAAAACTTCGTTTTTTTGCATCCTAACAGAAAAATAACAGAGCCCTGATGATGGTTTGGACATTTATGGCCCAAACTTGAAACGTGTCGGCAAATCCAGCAAGAGCTGGCAAATCCAGCAAGAGCTAATTGTAACATTTAGTGTGTTTTAGGATAAAAGTGATACATCCCCATTTTTTGCTCTTGTGATGAATTAGCTTTTTCCATGAAAATAATTTTGATCATTGAAATGGTTTAATATATTGCAACATTGTTGCACTGCAATTTGTATTGTTTGTTGGATGTAATATTGATGTTATTCTTTTGGAGATTTTCGTAATGTGTTTTGTGTTAATTGTTGATTGAGTAAGACTGTCAGTCATTTTTTGTATTGTGTATTTTTTTTCTGCCATTTGAAATAATTTTTTGTATGAAATAATATGACTAAAAGGTATAAATAAATATACCGGACCAGATTTAATGAAATTGTTTATTTGGTTCCCAATTACAAGTAAACTGAGAAGGGGGCAATCTGATGTGTGTTAGATTTATATAGGGTCCAGCCCTCCCTCAGCCCCGTCAAGGACCTATCTCCTTTTGTGTGCATCTATAATACAGCACAGACACATAGTCAAAGTGTTTCCCTCCAGGTAAGCAGAATAATGCCCCCTTGACAGAAGCCCTTTTCAAATGCAGCAGGACAAGCTCAGCTGCCCCTAGAGTGCTTTAAATATGTCAATCCAATCTGCACGAGCCTAATACTGTCCATTACCATGACTGGGTATAAAGTTGTTTTTTTCCCAGGTGAACTGGGGATTCGAATACTTTAAACTTGTTGACTAGGCTATTGGCACTATTTTAGTTTCAACGCTGATAAGCGATATTGTCAGTAAAATACACTCAATAGGAGGTGTACAATGTTTAAGTATCACCGTGATATTAGAACTTCAGAGATAATGCAGCATAGAGCCTCATATACTGCAAGCGAAAACAGGGATAGCAATGAGACATTATTTTCATAGAAATCTAGGGCGCTGCTGTCGGGACTAGCTGACATTCCATTTATTGTTTCTTGGAGCTCTTCACTGCTAAACAGTGCTAAAGTGTGTGTACTCACTCCTTAAAACATTGTTAAATTGGTCTACACCTGATTGGGATATTTAATCTTTTTATAAATCCCTAGTAAGGTGGTTCAACATGTACCCACAGCAATGTACCCACAGCATGTAAATTAAATGCTACTAGTAAGCCTTCAGCCACTCGAGTAGCCTTTTGAAAATGCCTCATGCCTGTCCTTACAGCATGTGTGCAGTTCAAACTGCCAATTCGACTTGGCAAAATAAACCTTTTGCCAAGTCCAAAACTCCCTTTTTAACAAGTCACCCCTAGGGTAGATTTCATAACAACCCATAGAGCAGTGTGCATTGTAATCAAAAAGTTGAACATGTACTTTAAAGCTGGACTGTTCCTATAAGGAACAGGGTCAAAACTGATTTGCATATAACCCGGGTGGCACAGTGAGATAAAGAACGATGCTTGATTAAATCTGATCTGTGGCTGGAATTGAGTGTCTGTAAAGTTTTAGCGCTCCGTCCATCATCTCCTTGTGTTTGCTTTGTTCGCCCTAAGTTGACAGGGTATGCCCAGACGTGGGTATCTTGCTCACTTTGCCACTGGAATCAAGCTATCCTGGCTGATGAAGGGTGTTACCCCAAATCCTGGTCCCAGGAGGTTTGTTTCCGGTCCAGGTAAGACCTCGCTTGGCAGTTCAGGCTGGACTGTTCTCATGAGGAACATAGTCAAGACTGATTTGCATACAGCTGGGCCTGAACTGGGGTGGCAAAGTGAGCTAAAGAAGGATGATGGATTCACCCAGATCTGTGACTGGGGGTGAGTGTCTAAAAAGTTTCAACACTCCGTCCATTATCTCCTTGTGTTTGCTTTATGTTGTACATGTCCTGGTAGTGAAAAAATCACAAATGTGTTTTTTACCATTGCAAGACCTACCACTCCCATGAGATAACATTGGGTTACCTTATTACATTTATTAAGTGATGACTTTTGCTTGGGAACAGGTAGAAATATCATGTTTGATGTCTAAGGAATTGTAGCTTAAAACCCTCTTTAAGGATAAGTCAGATTTAAACTCCCAGTTCTGAAAATGCCACTTTTAGAAAGTTTAAACAATGAAATACTTGGTATCCTTGTCACTTCAGCTTATTAATTTTGAATGAACCACGCTATATGCCTTTCGTGATCGGGTTATTAATTCACACTGTTTATTTTCATATTCTCATCTTTTTTTGGTTAAAGGACTATGGCCTTCACACAGGGACACAAAAAGTTTTTGACATATACTGTAGACATTTACATATATCACAAATATCACATATCACTACAAGACACAATACATTTTCACAAATAGATAAGACTGTTATGTTACTTCTTACAATATATCCACATTCAAACAAACCAATGTAGAACAATTATTCAAATCTTTTTGTTCACATATAAGGAAGAAACATTTTTTTTGGTTATATAATCCTTTCACGCTTATAGAGCATAAATTCTACTCCTAAGTCTTGATGCTTTATTTCATCCAGCTAGATCAATAGCTGCTAGCCGACGCGTTTCGAGTCTCACCGTTGTATCTGTGGGCTCTCATCAGGGCATCTTAATCTCCCACATTGGCCTTTATCTATGAACAAAAATTGAGACACCTATCACTCATTTGTGCTGTCACCTCGACTTCAATCAGCTTTTACCTTTGGTGTTTCTTTATACATACCTGCCAATATGGTAAAAAACGTTTTATTCCTCCTTTCTTTCCTGTTTTGGATGGTGAGCGTACACACACAATTCAGCGTTCACGTCTGTAATCAATAAAGTTTTATCTTAAGGATAGAGGCATAAATAATGCTCCTGTTTCAATTATCCCTTGTTGTCATAGCTAGCGAACATACCTGAATTCTTGTTAATGGGTTGAAAATAGAATTTTTCGATTTCAAATTCTGTTTGAAAATGGAAAACAAAAATGGACAACCCCAATAAGTACCAACTTTTACTAACTCTAAGTTCTATTATTCAGGGAGGATGTATTTCGTCCTACCTGTGGGCGTTTGTGTTTACCTTACGCCTGCTTTCTTTTCAATTGGCCAGCACTTTCGTATTGCTCTTGTTTCCTGTAACGGCAAAAGTACCGTTCAGTTCCCGCCAGGTTATCTCACATATGACTCATTCTCATGTTTGTAATGCGGAGAAATCCGCTTACCTTCACCGGTTCTCTTCTTCGATGTCAGCTCTCTCCTCATTCAACCTTGTGCGCGCTTAATCTGCAAGCGTCGCGCGGATGTTTACACCCAATATACAGTCCGGGCGTTGATGGGAATTGTAGTTAAATCTCCCACAATGCCTCAACACCTTCTTATTTAACTGATTCGCGGTGGATGCTGGTAGTTTTAGTTTACCAATTGAACACGAAAAACTTTATTGTCCATCGTGGGTCGAGCGCTCTGCTTAGGCTGGAGCAGGACAATAGGCTGTGAGAACATTTTTTTTTTTAAAAGGAGGTAGTGCGCTTGGATAAAATCCTTGGGATTGTTACAGTGTGTCACCTATACTGGTATTGGACAGTTTGTGTGCGTGGTAACTGAAACCAATTTTTAAATCCTTGACATCTCGTTCAACCCTGTTTGCACACTGTTGAACCTCATGATTAAATAAGCTTCCTTTTTAAGCAAAAGAGATTCCACATCAGCCACCCTCTTTAATGTATTTAGTACCATTAGCACAGTCCATTTAAGGTCCCTTTCAGAGTGTTCCGCACTTAAAAAGTGCTCAACTAATGGGGTGGTCAACACCTTTTTTAAAATTCTAGATCTGTGCTGAGTTATCCTTTGGTTCACCTGTTGGTTCGTCTTCCCGATGTATAATTTACCACATGGACATATTACAGCATATACCACATTCTTGGTTTTACAATTACTGAATGTGGTATGCTTCCATTTAACTTCCTTCTGGACATAAACCGTGCCTTCAATTGTCGAGTCACATGCGACACAGTTCCCACATTTGTGGTGACCTTCTACTGATTTAAGACCCAAATGGCTCCGTAAGTCCATTCTGGCTTCTTTTAGGGAAACATCAGATCGCACTATTTCTTGGCCAATACTCCTATTTCTTTTCATGACAAATAGGGGTCTAGGAAAACCACATTCTAAATTTTCGAGCAAATGCCAATTTTTTAGTACAATTTGTTGGAACTTATTTGTATCTGGTCCAAAGGTTGAAACACATACTAGTCTCTCTAGTGGTGGTTTAATCTTTTTTTTTAGTAATGTTTCACGCGGTGTGGACCATGCCCGCATATTCGTGTGTTGCAAAAACATTTTGGAGTAGCCTCTTACTGTCATCTGTTGGCAAAAATTATTTGAGTGTTATTCAAAATCCTTTTTTCCGGAGCAATTCCTACGGATTCGTAGTAGTTGACCGTAAGGTAAGTTATCTTTCAAACTTTTTGGGTGAGCGCTGTTATAGTGTAAAATCGAATTTTTGTCAGTCGCTTTTTGGTGCAGTGTTACTGTTAAAGTCCCCTCTTTAGGGGCCACTTCCACATCTAGGAATGTTAGTCTGGTCTTACTTTTAGCGTAACTGAATTTGATGTCCGGATGCCTGCAGTTAAGCCACCCGAAGAAGCTCTCAAGGACCTCCTCAGGGCCAGACCACAGGCACCAGACATCATCAATATAGCGGAGCCACTGCTTCACATTACTCGAGAAGGGATTGTCATTGAAGATAAATTTATCTTCATATTGAGCCATGTAGAGGACCGCCATCTCCGGTGCGAAAGGACATCCTATGGCGGTCCCCTTTGTTTGGAGATAGAACTCTTTCTCAAATTTGAAATATTTTTTTCTGAGGGCAACTTCAGCCAATTTTAGGAATAATTCAGTAGAGACCCTATGTGGTCTTGGTCTTTTGTCCAGATATAGCTCAATCCACTGCTCCGAGCCCTCAAACTCCACTCCCTCGACTTTCTTTATGAAATCAGTCGTGTCTCTCGGGTACGATTCTACTTCTGTCAAGAATGGCTTTAGGAATATATCCACATACTTAGATATGGGCTCTAAAATAGAATCACACCCAGAGACGATTGGACGTCCCGGTGGTTCTAGCAGCTGCTTATGGATCTTCGGGAGAAAGTAGATTACCGGGACCCTAGGGTGTTTCTTATTTAGAAAATCAAGTTCTCGTGGGCCCAACATTCCTTGATCAAAACCTTCCCTCAGAATTTGTTCTATCTGCCCTTGTATCGCCATAGTTGGATCTGTATTTATTTTCCGATAGCAGTCTTGGTTCATGACCTGAGATTTGCCCTCTTTCATATACATTTCACGGGGCCAGATTACTAAGGCACCCCCTTTGTCTGCTTGTTTGAAAATGACCGAAGAGTCATTTTTTAAGTCGTTCAAGGCTTTTTGCTGATTGAGTGTAATGTTCCTTTTGAAATACTTCTTCTTTTTTTCAAGTTGCGTCAGTGACGACATTATCGCTTACTCATAGGCAATAATCTTCTTTGGAATCCCTGCCGTTGGTGGTATAAACTTAGATTTATTGGCCAACCCTGTAACTTCCAAGCTACTCTTATATTCCTTATTAGAAAAAAACGCTTTTAGGCGTAATTTCCTACAAAATTCAATTGCCTCCATTTTCAATATCGTGAAATCAGTCATTCTGTTTGGAACAAACTTTAAGCCCAACTCTAAGATAGATTCCTCCGTTTTGGTTAAAACTTTTTGGGACAAGTTGACGATAGAACTTTTCTTTACGACTTGTAATATTGTCTCCTCGTCCTCATCTCCCACGGCTGTTGTTTGAATCTTACTTTCCCCTTTGGCTCGCTTTTATCTAAAAAAGTGCCCTGTCTATTTTGGGGTCCTGGACGTGAGTCTGAATCACTAGAAGACCCTGAGGTTACCTTATTACATTTATTAAGTGATGACTTTTGCTTGGGAACAGGTAGACATATCATGTTTGATGTCTAAGGAATTGTAGCTTAAAACCCTCTTTAAGGGTAAAGTCAGAGTTAAACTCCCAGTTCTGAAAATGCCACTTTTAGAAAGTTGCCATTTTCCTGTCCTATTTGCTGCCTGTAGCTATATCTTGGATCACAAGACTAGGTGTAGTTGGTCTTTGTGAATTCCTCCAAGACAGTAACAGAAAGGGAAACTAGATATTGGCAGGATGGACTATCCTGTCAGGATGGGAGGGGCGGAGGTGGGCACAGCCCCACTTACATTTCAAAGGAGGTGCTTCAGCACACACACAAAGAACTTCATACTATGCTTTTGTGATCCCAGATTCAGTGGAGCCTGGGCAGAGAGGCAAGAAATTCCAGGATATTCTGTGAGGGGGTAACTCTCGAAGTTTTTTTCCACTTCAAAGCTGATACCAGGTATAACAATAGGACCCTTAGACCTTCTCCTCAGTTCAATTCTGGACCTCCAGAGGACTCTGGGGACTGCCTGCTATCTAATTCAGAATACTGCCCTGCTGCTTCAAGAAGACTGCTCTGCTGCCTGAAGCCTGCCCTGTGCTCTCAGAACTGCCCTGCTGCTTGAGGCTTGCTTTTCAACTTGAATTCAAGACCACCAGAGTGACTCCAAGGGCTACTTTGCTGGCCTCCTGTTCAAAGGTACGAGGACACAAAAATCTCCAACAACTTTTAAAGTGCACCATGAACCAGCCTGAAGTGAGTCCTGATCCTCCAAGTGGTGCCTCCCAGTCCTGGACCCTTAGAAGTGGTGCTAAAGGAAACCAAACAATCAAAATTCAAAACTTGGGACAACGTTTTCTGTCCAAAAATGCTCCGAGAACTGAGAGGAGAACAGGTCCTACCTGCTAATTGATCCGCCCAAGGTGCATTGCGGGTCAGCCTGACTTCGCTGTAGCTTCTGCTACATTCTTCTCCATTGCAGAAAATCCAATTCAGTGGTTCCGCTCTAGAAGGGTATTCTGCCTCCTGGAGCTCTCGTCAGATACAGCCTGCAGCTTTGTCCCACTGGAAATGTTTTACTTCCAAAAAAAAGCAAAGACCAAATGTAGAAATATTCACTGCAACTTCGTCCAGCGGTTTCCCGACAATGACATCGCCAGCTGCCTTGCTCTGCTGAACTTTACCTTCTCAGACATTTTTCTTCAACGGAGGCCGGGTCCAATCTACCTCCTGTATGTGAACCACGCTTCATCACAGTCAGCCATAACTTACTACCTTGCCCCAATCTAGCGTGACTGGATGTTCGTAGGTCTTTTACGCACTAAATTGCATTAAAACATAAAAAAAAATTATAATGCTGTTTCTACTGATTTAATTTTTGAAGTTTCGCTATGAAATAATTTATTAGGTTGTATTCTATTTTTCGAAATTGGTTTGGGATTTTCCTTGTGTTCTGTATTCACTGTATTACTGCTTGACTTCTGAATACTTTTACACATTCCCTCTAAGTTAAGCCTGTCTACCTTTGTGCTAAGCTACCTGAGGTAATATAAATTTTATGGTCATGTTGTGTTCCCTAGCGAGTACCCCACCGACTCCATGTACGAGTTAAAAGTGCATGTAACTTCCCTCCTGTACCAGCTATGAAGACGCAAATACATTTGCGTCCAACGTTAACTTGTCCTCTTTCAGACCCACCATGAATGGGTTTGATGGTCCGTTCCTAAGTATGCTATGCCAACGTCTTTTTGAAGTGTACTCCTACGTTTTTCAGCCTGGCTGAAAGTAGGCCCTGAATCTCTGCCACCGAGCCTCTTTTCTGGCTTCTGACTGCGAGGGCCTCTGCCCAAGCAGCCCCCGTACCCGTGAACTCTGACTTACTTCTAGCGCGGCCCTCCGTGCTCAGCTCAGCCTGCTGCCTGCCAAGATTGACTATAATCTTCGAGTTATCTGTTTTCCTCCCCGAAGATACATTCCAGCCTGCTAGCTTCAGTAAACATCCTTCCTCAGCTACAGGGCTAAAGGGCCGACCTGTCTTTATACAAGTAATTCATAGCCTCTGTTGCCATGCTTCCATGGAAGGCCCCATGCCCCCACGCTTCTCATACAGACACTCAGGCGCTTATACACGCACTCACAGCAAGTATAGAATAGCTTCTGCTCTAGAGACCTTTCTGCCCAGATAGCTTAGTTCCTAAACATCAGATATCAGATATGATAGAAGCACAAGTTGATCTGACATGCCAGACTTCTGTCTCTTTCCGCCAGTGTAAATGTCAAGTCCCCTGCACCCCGTCTATCACACGTCATGCAGCTGCGCGCGCATCCAAGCTTCCGATTTCTGCTGACATTGCAACATTCTGTTAGCACCACCCCTTGGTGCCACCCACTTGCGTCACCTATCAGTGACGTTTCTAGCACACACCCTAGTTCACGCCTAGTTTACGCCTCTTGATGATGTACTAGCACCACGTGTATACTGTTATCTTGTCTTCTCTCAGCTGTTACGCCTCTTACATTGAACATAATGATGTAAATCAAGTATATAAGCTACGTATTGTCAATAAACGACAGCGCGCTCATCTATCCCTTCTGACATCCTGTGTGGTGGTCAGAACATGATATCCTGATTCCTTTATGAGGAATAAAACCCTTAGAAACTCTTACACCACGGACTCTGTTTTTCCTTCATTTCGATTGAGTTATTATTGATTAAGTACTTATCTGCATAGAAATTAAGAGAGTAAATTAATTATTTACATCATTTTGGCGCCCGAACAGGGACCCCTCCCCCACCTCACGCGCCGGAAGGTGCGTTGCAATCCGTGTCCCCTGCCATCAGTTAGACGGACCACACGTGTACTGGCAGGATTTCCTGCATCCCCCTCTGACACACGGAGGTGACGAAGACTGCGATCAGTGCCCAGACGAGGCGGTGAGGAGTGCGGAGGATCCCGACCAGAGCCCAGCCGAAGGAAGCAAGGTCCGAGGTGTGAAGAGGCCCACCAGTTTTCCGAAGTTTTCCGAAGTTTTCCGAAGTTTTCCGAAGTTTTCCGAAGTTCCGAGTCGAGTCCAGTCGAGTTTTCCGAGGCCTTCTGTTTTCCGTGCTTCCCGGTGAGTACCATTGCTGGGTCGTATCTAGACGGGTTTGGGTACGCAAGTCCGGTCTGCACTGTTTTTAGGCAGTGTATCTGTACTGTTTAGCAGTATATAAAGTATTCCGAATTTCTGCACTGTTACAGCAGTGTATCTGTATCGTTGAGCGGTACATTCAGAGTAGGGGGAAGTTAGCTATGTCTTTAAATGTTTCATGTGATTAATGTCGTGGTATGAATGTGATTGTTTTTGTGCATTATTGTGTTTTTTTTTTGTTTAAATAGTTACAGGCGAAATTAAGTATTAAGGATCAAGCATTTCAGTATCAAGTAGGCACAATGCCGTTTTTTAACAAATTAAAGCAGATAGGAACTAGGAAAGGGATGTTAGAGGAAGAGATTCCAATCCCCCCTAGGGACACTCCAGGTAATTTCATGTATAATAAGCATGGCATAGACGCCATCTTGTATCTAGAGTTATGGACAGATTATACCAAGCACCTAGAGGAAAGATACCGATGGCCAGTTAACGGAACATGGGATGCCGAGTGCATCATAAAGGTAGAAGAAATATTACGGAAAAAGAAAGCTAGACAATCTCAGAAAGACGCCATAGAATTTTGGCGTAAGGAATCACGTAAGCGTGCTGATAGAGCACTCCGTAGAGAAGACAGGCTTAAAGAATCAGAAAAGGCCCAAGAAAACGAATTAGTTACTGAGGGAATTCGAGTAAAAGTAGAACAAATAGATCGTATCCAAAATGGCAAAGTGAACAACATGTATCTTTTGGCCGATGGTACCCCTGACGCCATTTCAGAAATACCGAAAAATTTGCCGTCACCATTAGTTCCAACTAAAGTAATGCATAAGACTACTAAAGACATATTCCTAAATTCATATCTCGAAGATGTAGCGCCAGCTTACACCAATCTGCCTGTTCGTGCCCTGCCTACTGACAGGGCCGGGGGTGGTACTGCCCCCCAAGATCACTCTCAGCCGACACCGAAAAAGACTAGTTCCGTTCCGCCAGCTCCGCCACTTCCCTCACCTAAAACTGATCTGCCGAAACCACTTCAATCAGATCCTACTAAAAGACAAATTCAGATACTGACTACACACAGAGATAATGCCCAAGTTTCCGCTTCAGGAGGTGCGACCGCGGGTCTCCAGACCCCGCCACCGACTCACAGATTAAATCTCAGAGGTATGCAGAGTCCTCTTACGCACAGATCCCCCCGTTCTTCTAATTCATCCCGTCTTGATGCACTAAAAGAAAATATGTCAGTTTGTAGATATGATCCAGAACCTGGACAGGACGACTTAATGATATTAGCGTCTTTACGGTTAAGATCTGCTACTGATAGTTTGTTATGTTATGCAGGAATGAAGGAGCGCCTAGATAGAATATATGAGTTCGTTCAAACGGGAAAGGACCGCGACAGTATTAAGGATGCCCTGGAGAAACAGAAAGTTAACATGCAAGCACTGATACTACGATTTTTCATAAATTGTCTAATAAGAGAACGAGACAGGCCCGGAACCGATCAGAGTGAATTAGATGCATTGAACAAGTGGGGTCAAAATATAGCTGATGGAAAACATGACAGACAAAATTGCATAGAGGCCATGTATAAAAAGATTAAGAAAGCAGTGATAGCAGTACACGAGAAAGAGAAAGAAAAGGTTCCCTCCGAGGAGGAAGAAGAATCTGAAGAACTAGAACCGACTACAAGCACTATAGCATATGTAGGTAAGGGAACTTATCTTAGGAAGGGTATCCGTCCAGAAAGCAAGAGAGTTTTCTTCTCTGCCTTAACGAATCCGAATTCTGCTGAGCATCAGTTCCAGGAAACTGATAAACGGCTTCGAGATCGAGTGGGGTACCATGTACTCAATTCTATGGATGAACAAGAATTAGCCCGATCAGCGGTATCATGGGCCGAAAATGCAGACATATATAATGATGACACCGTAGCACAGACATTTCTGAACCTCTCCCCCGACGAACAGAAATTAGCAGGGGTATATATGATTCAGCACCTTCTCATTAAGTACAGAAAACATTATTCCGATCCAGGTCCCTTACATGAGACACTAGAAGCACTACTGATGGATAGATGGAGAGGCCTAAGCACTAAATTAGTTCAAATAATTCTAGAACAACGACGCAGATATGATACCTTTGTAAGTCCTGAATATGTCCCCGCCCCACCTCCAGAAAGGAAAATGTACCATATGCAGTGCGGGGGTGGTATTGAAAGTCAGAACCCCTTACGAGAAGTACACCCTGTTATGGGTGAGGACAAGGTTTTGAAACGCGTGTATGTGCACACGCCTCTGACTAAATTAGAACTGTTAGAAATGAAGAAATTAGTACCATGCCATGATAAAGACCCTGCAGGTTTCCATAGAGAGCTTAAAGACATGTTATTAATGGGGGACTACACATATGATGATATCATGAAAATGTTGAAAGTATTATTGCCTACGGGTATATTCGAGAAATTAAAGGAAAAGGAATGGGAGGTGGGAGACACAAAGATTGCCTGGGCAGAAATAGAAGACGAAGAGAAAAAACGGGTTCCAGGGTTAGGCCTTGGGGACAAAACTAAAGCATTACCAGGTTTGATAGTACAGGTCCTGCCCAGATTATTGACAACTAGAAAGGAGGATTGGGATGCAATCTCGTCCTGTAAACAGAAACATGATGAAAACACAGCAACTTGACCCGATGACCTTACAGGCTCCACCTCTATCTGCCAAGATGACGTCAATCACAAGGCGATTTTGAAGGACAACAGTCCGTATAGCAGACTGCTCCTCTGTTAAGTTACCTAGAGCGGAGGCAGTTTCGTTCACTACTGCTTCGAGTGTTCTCGTTAATCTGCGTATTAATTTACTGTTTTGGACAGGCCCTAGGAAGAAAAAGAATCCTTTATTGAAATCAGTGTACTGTTCCCATGCCGTTTCTGTGTAGTCGACAAGGGGAATATCTCTTTTGGGTCTATTCGGTGCTAGATTCGTATTTCTATGGTAATCAGGGGGAGCTAGAAAAACAGGTGGCAGGAGGAAGGCAATGTAACAGGTACCATCCCAATCTGGAGGCAAACGTATGTATGCGGTATGACCACAAACAAAGTAGGAATGACTGATAGCTTTAAAGGACGATTTACCATGGTCACTGAACTCGACCACAGTAGTGCATTTACTATGACCTACGTGTACTGAACCTTTCTTGCTAACACATAATTCACCTGTGACTGGTAGTACTAACATATGGGGCAGAACTGGAGCAGTTTCAGATTCAACAGTGAGGATCATAAGGCTAATTGTGTAATTACCTAATCCATATACTTCATTTTCTAGATCAGTTCCTATTCGAGTGGGAAGTCCCTCTTTATCAGGATAACAGACGTTGAGCAGGACTAAGTTCAAGTTTCCCCAAACCCAGCCCCCATCGAAAACAGCAATATCAGGATCTAAAGAATTAATTATTTTAAACCATGCTCCACAGGAGCCATTGTGAGTGAATGGGTACGGAAAGAGAGGCAGAGCTCCCCTGTAATTCTGGTAGGGAGGGAGTCGGCCACATATCCAACAGTCTGTAGCATTATTTGTCTGATGGGAATGGTGTAACATACTAATGAATGTATTGTTGCGCACCTCAAGGATTCACAGAAAGCCCCAGCATCTATAGTCAAGCACTGAAAAGACAACTAGATTGTATTCAAATGCCAGTTAACACCGCTTTACTACAATACGTCGATGATCTGCTGATCACCGCACGAAGTGAGCCCGAATGTGAAAAAGCATCACTGACAGTTTTACATTTCCTGGCCGACAAGGGACACAAGGTGTCTCCTTCGAAGCTACAATTCTGTGTTCAGCAAGTTGTGTACTTGGGTCACTTGCTGTCCAAAGTGGGGAGACAGCTCACTCCCGATCGCATTCAGTTAATTGTGAACATGCCACAACCCAAGACACAAAAGGAAGTGCGGGCCTTCATAGGCCTCACCTCGTACTGCAGACAATGGATTCCCCAGTATGCATTTCTAGCTAAACCACTCATCCAGTTAACGACACAGGAGGCAGCGACTTCGACTGTCCTCCCTTGGACTCAGGAACACACACAAGCTTTTGAAGAATTAAAGAAAGTTTTATGCCAAGCACCAGTTTTAGCGACACCATGTTACAGCAAACCGTTTACACTTTTTGTTACAGAACGTGATGGCACAGCGTTGTCTGTCCTCACTCAAGACCAAGCAGGTTCACATAAGCCTTGTGCTTATTTTTCTAGTACATTGGATTCAGTAGCTCAAGCACTCCCTGCGTGCTTAAAGTCAGTAGCAGCAACAGCGTTAGCAATAAGACAAAGTGATTCAATTGTTTTAGGTCATCAGTTAACAGTTCAAGTACCACATTCTGTAGAGGTTTTGTTAAACAGAACCCAGACTCAACACTTAACTATAGCACGACTGACAGGTTATGAATTAACACTATTCCAGCCACACATAGAAATCAGACGTTGCAGCATCCTGAACCCAGCAACACTGTTACCTACAGTTATGACAGATCCAGCTCCGCATGATTGTATAGAAATAATTAATGCAGTAACTAAGCCTAGACGAGACTTAACAGATGTCCCATTGACAAATCCAGACCTGACACTTTATGTGGATGGTTCATGCATGAGAACAAGTACAGGAGAATTAGTGGCCGCGTACGCCGTGACCACTGAAACTGAAATTAAAGAAACACATCGTATTGACACACTGTCTGCTCAAGCGGCAGAGCTCATCGCTCTGACTCGAGCCTGTATTCTAGCCAAGAACAGAAATGTTAACATATACACAGATTCCCGCTATGCCTTCGGAGTTGTACACGACTTCGGAGTCCTCTGGCAAGAACGAGGTTTTCTGACTTCCCATGGGGCCAAGATCCAACATGGCCCCCTCATTCAAGCACTGTTAGAAGCAATACATTTGCCCTCGGGCATATCAGTCATGAAGTGTAAGGCACATACTAAAGTCACAGATTCTGTTTCCCAGGGTAACGACCTGGCAGACCAGACAGCAAAACATACAGCACTGACTCACACCCAGACTACTGATGTGACAAAGACAATAGTCCAGACCCAGTGTATGGCAGTTAGAGATCCCGCCCTAGATGTAATTGATATCCAGACACATGCTACTCCAGAGGAGATAAAGAAATGGACTGAACTAGGAGGGATTCAGACAGATCAAGGTTGGGTGACGAAGGGAAAATCTATATGGTTTCTCCCCGACTCAATGGTTCAAGTCATGATAAATACAGCACATAGTCCTGCCCATCTTGGAGAGAAAGCCATGTTAGACAGTTTACAGAATCTCTGGTACAACAAACACTTACGAGCAGCAGCAAAACAGAAAGTGCGTACTTGCATGATCTGTTGTCAGTTCAATCCAGGTAAAAGTGTCCCTGTTGAGCAAGGTGGATTTCATCCTCCCGATCACCCTTTTGAAGTCCTCCAGATGGATTATATCCAGATGAATAGCTGTAGAGGATTTAAGTATGTCCTTGTAATTGTTTGTGCTCTGTCCCGCTGGACCGAAGCATACCCAGTCCCAGACTACACTGCTCCGACCACTGCCAGACAGTTGGTTCGTGAATTCTTCCCACGGTACGGTTTGCCCCGTGTCGTGTATTCAGATAACGGACAGCCGTTCTCGTCCGAGCTGATGAGACAAGTTTCCCTCTTGCTAGGATATCAGTGGAGGTTCCACTGTGTCCGACATCCCGAAGCAGCTGGCCTTGTAGAAAGGCATAATCAGACACTAAAAATCCGTCTTGCCAAGATCTGTCAGGAAAAAGGGGTCGACTGGATAGTCGCCCTGCCCGTGGCACTATTCTACATGAGAATGGTCGCCCACTCGAGATCAGGGCTATCCCCGTACGAAGTGGTCTTTGGCAGACCGCCGAATATGTGGGGGACGCCCGTTCCGAAAAAGATCACTGATATTGATTGTAACATGTTGACAGATTACCTTGCCTCCTTGATGTCTGCACTCCAATCATGTCGTTCACAGGTTGCCGCAGCCTTCCCTGACAACACCGATGTAAAGGCGCATGAGGTCCGTCCAGGGGACCTGGTACTCGTCCGGAATTTCGACCGGAAAAGTCCGCTGGAGCCCCGCTGGAAGTCTCCAAAGACCGTTCTGCTTACCACCAGGACCGCCGTGAAAATCGAGGGGAGAAAGGGGTGGGTCCACACGAGTCACATCAAACTATGCAATGAACTAAAAAACGGACTGAAACAGGACTCTGACTCGTCCACCCCCACCAAAGACTGTGTTGAAGCACAAGACGTTACTGTGCCTAAAAGAGAAAAGACTCCTCAAGAACTTTACCGTATGAAGCTTCGATCTAGCAAGTCAGACAGTTTAATTGTTTAAGTCCTCCCCTAGGTGAATCGGTTAAATAGTTTCTGACATGTATCCCCTAGATCGAGTTAGAGAGAGAGAGGAAAAGAGAAGAACATATTGCAAATCACTTCGTAGTCACTGCATAGTGACACTAATAATCATGTTTATTCTGAGTATTCTAATTATTATTGCCAGCATTCTGCTTCCTATGTACTGGCCTATTTTCAGGCGTGAACAATCTGCTTACAATGTCTCTGCTGAACACACTTTTAGTGAACTTCCCGCACATGAACTCTCTTACAGACTTGCGCTGCGCAACAATACATTCATTAGTATGTTACACCATTCCCATCAGACAAATAATGCTACAGACTGTTGGATATGTGGCCGACTCCCTCCCTACCAGAATTACAAGGGAGCTCTGCCTCTCTTTCCGTACCCATTCACTCACAATGGCTCCTGTGGAGCATGGTTTAAAATAATTAATTCTTTAGATCCTGATATTGCTGTTTTCGATGGGGGCTGGGTTTGGGGAAACTTGAACTTAGTCCTGCTCAACGTCTGTTATCCTGATAAAGAGGGACTTCCCACTCGAATAGGAACTGATCTAGAAAATGAAGTATATGGATTAGGTAATTACACAATTAGCCTTATGATCCTCACTGTTGAATCTGAAACTGCTCCAGTTCTGCCCCATATGTTAGTACTACCAGTCACAGGTGAATTATGTGTTAGCAAGAAAGGTTCAGTACACGTAGGTCATAGTAAATGCACTACTGTGGTCGAGTTCAGTGACCATGGTAAATCGTCCTTTAAAGCTATCAGTCATTCCTACTTTGTTTGTGGTCATACCGCATACATACGTTTGCCTCCAGATTGGGATGGTACCTGTTACATTGCCTTCCTCCTGCCACCTGTTTTTCTAGCTCCCCCTGATTACCATAGAAATACGAATCTAGCACCGAATAGACCCAAAAGAGATATTCCCCTTGTCGACTACACAGAAACGGCATGGGAACAGTACACTGATTTCAATAAAGGATTCTTTTTCTTCCTAGGGCCTGTCCAAAACAGTAAATTAATACGCAGATTAACGAGAACACTCGAAGCAGTAGTGAACGAAACTGCCTCCGCTCTAGGTAACTTAACAGAGGAGCAGTCTGCTATACGGACTGTTGTCCTTCAAAATCGCCTTGTGATTGACGTCATCTTGGCAGATAGAGGTGGAGCCTGTAAGGTCATCGGGTCAAGTTGCTGTGTTTTCATTCCACAAAACGCACCATCTGTCTATCAAGCTATCACCCGTTTACATAAAATTGCAAATCAGATACATCAGAATCCAGGCACCTGGACTTGGTCCGGTTGGTTCTGGACTACGTTAACAGCTTGGGGATGGAAGATCTTATCCTTCCTAGGCATTGGCCTTGTTATAGTATTCAGTTGTTGCCTGTGCCTGCAGTGTGGGCCAGCGATATGTGGACTGTGTGCCACATCCTGCATTGAGCATTCCAGTTGCCTCTCAAACAGTCAAAGAAAGAAAGACGAACATATAATGTTACAAGAACAAACTGATCGATTTATGAGGATCGATATATCATGAAGGGTCCGTAGGGAACAAGGAGGGAATGAGGTAATATAAATTTTATGGTCATGTTGTGTTCCCTAGCGAGTACCCCACCGACTCCATGTACGAGTTAAAAGTGCATGTAACTTCCCTCCTGTACCAGCTATGAAGACGCAAATACATTTGCGTCCAACGTTAACTTGTCCTCTTTCAGACCCACCATGAATGGGTTTGATGGTCCGTTCCTAAGTATGCTATGCCAACGTCTTTTTGAAGTGTACTCCTACGTTTTTCAGCCTGGCTGAAAGTAGGCCCTGAATCTCTGCCACCGAGCCTCTTTTCTGGCTTCTGACTGCGAGGGCCTCTGCCCAAGCAGCCCCCGTACCCGTGAACTCTGACTTACTTCTAGCGCGGCCCTCCGTGCTCAGCTCAGCCTGCTGCCTGCCAAGATTGACTATAATCTTCGAGTTATCTGTTTTCCTCCCCGAAGATACATTCCAGCCTGCTAGCTTCAGTAAACATCCTTCC
>NW_028240822.1:0-53075 GCF_964263255.1 Lissotriton vulgaris | reverse complement strand
TGATTGTAATATTTTTTATTAATCAATGATAAAGATTCTTTTTTTTCTATAGGTCTCTTATATATATAGAGGGTTGAAATTATACATATTACCCATACAAAGCAGCAAACCACCAGAGGCTTTGCACTACAGCATGCCCCACTAAAGGACCTCCCACCAGAGGGCGGTAACGAGTACCTCTCTAAATGCTCAAACACGCAGAAGGACTCTAACACATGCTGAGTGAAACTCGTCGCTTTCAGGGACACGCCCATGAAGAAGGAGCAGGAGGCTCCGAAACCGGTCGGCGGGGGAAAGTCTGTGCCCATGAAGCCAAGTATCCTCCGAAATAAAGTTCCTACTGAACAGGCTGCTGTGGTGTGCATTCCAATTTCTTTTGGGAACTCTGTGGACATGTTAATCGCGGTCCCAAAACCGCGAGGAATTGCACCACCGTCGAAGGGAAAGACGAGTTTGCAAAGGTCGTACACTTTCGGCCTGCGAGCAACGCAACAGCCCGCTGAAAATAACTTAGCATCAAGGGCACGGAGCCCACTAGAGGGTTGCAATTATAAATATTACCCATACGAAGCAGCAAACCACCAGAGGCTTTGCACTACAAACTCCAGCATGCCCCACTAAAGGACCTCCCACCAGAGGGCGGTAACGAGTACCTCTCTAAATGCTCAAACACGCAGAAGGACTCTAACACATGCTGAGTGAAACTTGCTGCTTTCAGGGACACGCCCATGAAGAAGGAGCAGGAGGCTCCGAAACCGGTCGGCGGGGAAAGTCTGTGCCCATGAAGCCAAGTATCCGCCGAAATAAAGTTCCTACTGAACAGGCTGCTGTGGTGTGCATTCCAATTTCTTTTGGGAACTCTGTGGATATATATATATATATATATATATATATATATATATATATATATATATATATATATATATATATATATATATATATATATATATATTCACTGAAAAAACCATAGGTTATAGACCATATATAGTTAGGAATTAGCATTTACAAAATCATATTTTACTCACACAAAACCATTGAAATTTCATATATAGTTAGTTGCCCTAACTATATATCGCGCACCCGCAATCCACTGCTGATGATGTCACATATTACATCATTCATGACATGGTCAGTGACATCACTGATGACATCACTGATGACATCTCAAATGACATCACTGATGACATCACCGATGACATCATCCAGTGACTGTATGTTGCAGTAAAGTAAAAATATGTCTTACATATTGAAGAATGAGTGGATGTTTAAGTGTCTGGATGAAGGATTTAGTAGGTGCATGACTGACTGTATGAGAGAGTGATTAAATGTGTGTCACTAAGTGCATGGGTTAGTGACTAAACTGTCTTATTTTGTGCATAATTATATCTGTTGTTCTGTATACTGCTGCATGTGTTGATCAGTAGCTATATGAGTAACTATATGGGTTATTGATTGTTTGCCCAAGTATTTGTATGGGAGACTGAGTATGTGTGTGAGTTGATGGAAGGTGTATGACTCTGTGCATAGATGTGTCAGCAGTTGATTCACTATATGTATGGGTTCAAAAGTGCATGTGGAAACAGCTGCATGGGCAGTTGACTGTGTGCATGAGTGTATTGCTGAGTGAATGGATATCTCAGTGCTACATGTCAAAGTAAGTACATATGTAAAACACAGTACATGTGAGAGTAGACATATATAAATAACTGTGCAGAAGAGCCAGTGAATGTGTGAGTGGCTGCATGGATCATTGAAAACTTGTATCAGTGATTGTATAAGAGAGTAAAAATATGTTAGAATATGTTTGAATTAGTAAGGTGTGTATAACTGTATAGTTGAGGAAATGGAGGTGTGATTGATTCTTTGCATGACTGAGTAGGTGCATGAGTAACTCCATGGATGAGTGACAATCTGTGAGTGTCTGTTTACACTGAGTGTATCTAAGGTTATATTAGAGTCTGAAGAGGTTCATCGTATTTTCACATGAATGATGTCATCAGTGATGTCATCAGTGATGTCATTTGAGATGTCATCAGTGATGTCATCAGTGATGTCACTGACCATGTCATGAATGATGTAATATGTGACATCATCAGCAGTGGATTGCGGGTGCGCGATATATAGTTAGGGCAACTAACTATATATGAAATTTCAATGGCTTTGTGTGAGTAAAATATGGTTTTGTAAATGCTAATTCCTAACTATATATGGTCTATAACCTATGTTTTTTTTCTGTGAATTTCAATGGTTTTTTAAAAGCTAATATCTGTAGCTGTAAAATGTCTTTTTCTTTATATCCCAAATTATATTTTATATGTTTATGATTAATTTTTAAAAAAATATTTTTTTGGTTCGCTCCTGGTTCGCGAACCGGGAAGCTTTCCGTTAGCTCAATTTGATGCCGCGACCCGGTCCGCTAACCGGTTAACGTTCCGTTTGCGCAACTACCGCATCAGAAATCAACATCGTGACGCGTCGCGGAAACGCGACATATCACGTTGTCGCGTAATGCGTCTTATGACGCGCCGTGTTAGCGCTCCCGGAAGTGCTCCGGACCGTGAACCGGAAGCGATCCGGGGCGCGGCGCGCACCGCGTAACGTGACGGAACAGGTCATGTGACTTGTTTATAAAAGTTTTCATTGGTTCATTTCACTTTTGGTTTCCTAATGATGTAAGACTAGGTCATGTGACCTAAAAATAACACTTTTCATTGGTTTAGAACTATTTTTTTCCCAAATGATGAAAGCCCCCACCTTTTTTCTCACTCTGACTTTCAACTTTGAGAAAGGAAGACCTGATCATTTGCTCTGATTAAAAAATGGCTTCAATAGTAGCTTCAGCTGGTGCACCCCCACCACCACCACCACCATCTCCTCATAGGAAGAGAGGACCACCTGCATAGTTTCTTGGAAACCCAGAGGAGGAAGAGGATCCAGAAGAGGGAGAGGAAGAAGAGGCACCACGATTTGTCAAAGAGTTACCCCGGGTATCTCATCACAAAAATAGTTTTATCTGGCAATTTTTTTCCATTCCACCAGGAGAGAAAAAAGTCAATGCACGCTATGCTACGTGCCTTATATGCCAAGATAAATTATCCAGGGGCACTGATAAAAAGTACAGCTATGGAAACTACACAATGCACAGACATATGCAGAGGTGGCATCCATTAAATTATAGTCGGGCAGAGATGCGTGAACTACAAGAGAACCCCCCAGCTTCGGTGGCCAGAACATCTACTGATATTTCTCTCACAGTTGCAGAGGCAAGCGAAACAGTGCCAAATATTCAAAAAAAATGTGTCCATATGAAGCTTACTTGCTTATATTGTGGCACTTTAATTTCATGCGCAAATATGAGTGTGAAATTAATTAATTTAGCATTTGAGGAACACCGATGCTCTAAACGCCCCAAGTTTTAATTTTTTATTTTGCTCCTGTTGAGCCCTTTTCAATGCCTCTTTTTGTTCTTTCCCTTTGAAAAAAACAAAAAAACAAAAAAGGGTTCAAAAAATACAAAATAACCAAATAATGTTCAAAAATGAAAAGAAAAATATAAAACAACAAAAACATAAAAAAAAGTTCTTTTCAGAACTACCTCCCCTTTTTACAAAAATTGCTAGAAAGTGTAACACTCTGGCAAGCTGTTTTTTTTTTAGTTCGCTTTCCGGTTCGCTCGCCGGTTCGCGAACCGGGAGCTAACCCCAATTAAAAAAAAAAAAAAATAAAGGAGTAAGTACAAGGGAAGAAAACAGAGAGTAATGTTAAAAGAAAGACAGCTATAGGGACTAAACCAGAAATGGTGTTTAATAGATTTATTTACCTAAGAAAAGAAGGAAGAAAATATAATTGTGGAAAACAAAATACATAAGGAAGTGAAAGAATCAAGCATTGAAAATGCAATAGGTTTCACAATAGAAGAGTTTGTTCTTTTGGTTTTGCAAATGGATGAGTGGCGTTGTGTGGATGAGAGGCATTGCGTGGATAATTGGCGTTGTGTGGATTATTGGTGTTGCCTGGATGAGTGGTATTGCGTGGATTAGTGGCATTGCGTGGATGAATTGCGTGTGTGAATGGCGTAGTGTGTGTGAGTGACGTTGTGTGTGTGAGTGGCGTTGTGTGTGTGAGTGGCGTTGCGTGTGTGAATGGCGTTGCGTGTGTGAATGGCGTTGCGTGTGTGAGTGACGTTACTGTGAGGGGGGGGAGAGGAGAAATGCACACGGCAGACAGGGGAGGGGACGAAGCGGGGACAGTAGAATGAGAAGGTAAAGCAGCCGGGGCGTTTATAGTGAAGCTAAACTTACATACAGTATTTGAAAAGTCTATCATTCTTTTTTCCTTATAGTACGCTCCCCAGAACGCTTCCCGGTTCGCGAACCGGGAGCTTCCCACGCAAAAAAAAAAAATGTTTTATTTTTTTGCCCTGCGGGGCCATTTTAAAACCTCCACATAAAACCTAGGGGGTCAAGGAGGATCTACTATGCCCCTTTATGGTAATTTCCCCCTTTGTTTTGGCCTCCTCTTGTCTCTCGATCCTACCGAGAGACAAGATGGCGGCCGCTCTGGACTGTTTAGAATGTTGACAGACACCGAACAGCCAATCAGCTTCGCTTCGCGAAGTTCCGTTTCGCGTCAAGTACGCGAACCGGAGCGCTAACCGGAGCGCTGTCACAGATATATATCTTTTTTTGAAGGTTAATTTCTCAAAATCCACTGGAGTACATATATTGAGACCTAGCAAAGGCACATCGGGCTAACAGTCCCTACAATTTTGCCAAGTTTCGTGCACATCCATTCAGCCGTTCGGGCTAAAAGTGAGGTCAACCGCCCTATGGAAATTAACATGGGAAAAACGCGTTTTGGGACCCCCCTTTTTTCTCGGCCCCCCCCTTGACAAACCCCCCCCCCCCAAATTTTCAGGGGCTGCTCAGAAACAAAATGTGCCATTTTCCTGAAAATTTCAGCCAATTCCGTCCACAAACGCCAAAGTTATTAGACATAGAATTTTCAAAAATCCCATAGGGAAAAAATCCTAACTATATATACCTACTAGCGACCGCCAGTAGGTAATATATATATATATTATATACGATTATCCAACTCAGAAATAATCATCCAGCACTCCCAGGGTTATTGGCCACTTTATCCCGGTCCAAGAAATCGAAGGACACAGCGGGGCATTGGGAGGCAGCTTTTATTGGATTCAGAGCATAACTAGTTTCGGCGTTTACCTTCCTCAGATGCGATCGTCCAAAATGCATGCTTCTCCTTTTTGCATAGTTTATATGGGCTCCTCCTCCCAATGGTTTAGGAGCCTCACCTGCATCGAATTGCTCCCGCTTGCTCCGATTCCGGGGACTACCAGTCCCACAATGCAGCATACGGGCAATCCGGTGCTCAGGGAAGCTGCTGTGATGTTTCTGCAATGTCTACCTCTTAGCCTCTTCTTTCTTGCCATACGCCCGCGGGATCCAAGCTACGAGACGCAAGTTTGCTGACAGCGTCTCACGTAGCGGTCTAGGTGCGCAGCTCTGCAGCGGCTTCTTAGTTCTCGGTGAGTCGTGATGGCGGGTCACAGATAATTCCAATACCTTGGTTAACATCAGTTCATAGCCAGTGTCTCCGTGTCCACTTATCATGAAAGGGTCCTCCGTGCGCCCCACAGGTAGAGCCTTTCAGCAGTCTCACGTTGCCTTGTTCAGGAACATATACATATATATATATATATATATATATATATATATATATATATATATATAACCTACTGGCGGTCGCCCCAGGGTTCCCCCTGGATAGCACAGCTTTACAGATGAGACAAGTCACCTTTGTAGTGTTTACTTTTTTAAAACCCCTTGGGATTTTGAAAAACCCCCATATGAAGTGCTCTCTTGGTTTGTATGGGGGATTGTCTTCATGCAGGAACTGCCTTGTCCCTTCCTCCTCTTCCTCCTCCTCCTCCTCCACCTCTTCTTCTTGACCACCAATGTGAATTTCTGGTGGTCCTTGTGGTGGTGGTGGTGGTGGTGGTGGTGGTGGGGCAGATGCTCCAGCTGCTGATAGTACTGTAGCCATATCTGTAAGAAAAAAGCAGGTCTTCCTCACTCAAAGAATAAAGTGAGAATGAGTGATGTCACTGACCATGTCATAAGTGATGTAATATGTGATGTCATCAGCAGTGCATTGCAGGCGTGCAAGTTATAGTGAGTCCAACTAACTATAACGTTGGAATTTCAATGGTTTTATGCAAGTAAAATTTCCAGCTAACTATAACTGGTGTGAAACCTATGTTTTTTTCAGTGAATTTAATAGGTTTTTAAAATGCTAATTACTAACTATAACTGGTGTGAAACCTATGGTTTTTTCAGTGAATATATATATATAGGTACTGTAAGTGGATCTCATAGTAAGTGATATCAGTATTATAGGAAATGTTGAACATGAGTGATCAAAAAAGGGAATATGAATTTTTAAACATTGTGAAAATGTTATATGAGCTTTTCTTTGAAAACTTCGGGCAAACAGTAATTTCAGAGTTTAATTAGAGAAATTTCAAAATATACTCATATATCTGACACTATTTGGCCGTAAGGAAAGTTGAAGGTATGAGCAATAAGTTATAACTTAACACAAGGAGGAAAATGAAAACGTTGAGAATTATTTCAGATGTTCTTAGAGCTTTTTTTATAGAAAGTCGATGAAATGGAAGTTTTAGAGAACAGCAGAGTATTTTCCAACGAAAAGGACCTTCACTATCTACTATTTGGCCTCAAGGAAAAGTAAGTGAATCAAAGATTAGCGTACATATATGATTTGTAAGTTTCTATGGGTTTTTTAAAACACAATCTTTTAGATTGTGTTTTTTTTCCTGCTGTTATATGATGAAGAGTTTGAACTCACTGTTTTTAGTGAAATTCAAAATATTCTGAGAACAGCAAAAATAAACATGTTGTATAAGTTATTCTACAGTTTGCATTGTGTAATTTATATTGTATTCCCATTGTCTCACACTCATTTTCCATTTTTCCACCCTTTTTCAGCTCTTTTTACTCACTTAGACTGCCTTTTTTTCACTTTGTTTCATCGCTGTTCCTTTACTCCACTTCTTTCACAACCCCTCAATCCAATTTCAACTGTCTGCATTTCCTCTCTCCCTTGCACCACTTTTCAGCTTTTTTTCTGGTTCACTTAGTGCCTTTCTTTCACTCCTTCCTTTACTCTCTCTGTTCTTTCTCTCTGTCACTCCCCATGTCTTACCCTTATTCACTTTTATCTACCCTCTTTCACCCCTCTTTACTTACACTCACTGCTCTTTTCTTTCCCTCCGTCACCGCTGTTCCTTTTCTCCGGTTCCGTCACTACCCATCATTTCCCATCCTTTACTTTCCTTCCTTTTACTTTCATCACCCATTCACATTCTCCCAGAACCTCTGCTTTAGTCTTCTTCCTCTTTCTTATCTTCTTGTGCTCCCTTTCCTTTTCTCAGTTACTTCCACTTATACCTTTTCTCTGTTGTACTTTCTATTACACAGTCCCTCTGTGTTCTTCCCTCTAGCTCTCTTTCTCTTTACACCACTGTCTCTGTCTCCTTTTGGTCATGCTCACTCCTTCATTATTTTTTTTTAGGGTGCGCTCCCGGCACGCGCCCCGGTACGCGCACCGGGAGCGCTCCAGAGTGAAACATAAAAAAATATATACTTTAAAAAAAAGTATTATATTGATATACAATATAGGATTCATTTTTAGAAAAAAATACCTTTCTTAGCTATAGACATTTGCTAATAAATAACCTTAGACATTCAATAAAAAACACATAGGTATGAGGCCCTATATAAAGTTAGGAATTAGCATTTAAAAAACCTATGAAATTCACTGAAAAAACCATAGGTTTCCCACCAGTTATAGTTAGGAATTAGCATTTAAAAAACCTATGAAATTCACTGAAAAAACCATAGGTTTCACACCAGTTATAGTTAGGAATTAGCATTTAAAAAACCTATTAAATTCACTGAAAAAACCATAGGTTTGACACCAGTTATAGTTAGCTGGAAATTTTACTGACATAAAACCATTGAAATCCCACGTTATAGTTAGTTGGACTCACTATAACTTGCACGTGGAATGCACTGCTGATGACATCACATATTACATCACTCATGACATGGTCAGTGACATCACTCATGACATCACTGATGACACCATCCTTGTGACAGAGTGACAGACCTCCTTTCACTGTAAAGTAACCCTTGAAACACATATTCAAAAATAGAAACTAACATTTTCAAAAAAGTGGAGATACCCATACCAGTTACAACAACCAATTCAGTAATTCCACCATTTATATACACATCCACTCATTCACCAACAGTTCTATATAGTCACTCATACATATACTCACTCATCATATGTAGTGATACACCTATACATCCTGTAACACACCGACAGTCTTGCAAAAGTTTCTCACACACATACTCACACATGCAAATAAACTATTGAACATCCATTTATTTGCATATACAGCTATACACACACTACCACCTTACTTCTAAGGAAACTTACACATACTTACTCTCTTAAACAATCACTTATAGAAACACATACTTATTTAAACAAGAACTCTTTCAATCTCTCACTCTCACATATACTCACTTATATACATCAATACTCACATATACTAGATTAAAACATATGTAGTTACTGATAAAGACACTAGTGAGACAGTCATTCACTTACTAACACACACATATACGCACTCATCCATCCATACAGTCCTGCACATATGCCCTCTTCCAAACCCATAAACAGTGAGTCAGTCATTGATGCATCTATGTACTAAGTAATACCCCCACCAAACCATACAGACACTCATACTGATACTAAAAAAAACATCTAATAACCCATATACACACACATGTAGCTACTCACCAACCCATGCAGCCACTCATACACAAAGTGAAACACTGATAAAAACATTTAAATATTTCAACAATACTCGCTAATATATGTTTTCACTAAAATACACTTAATAAGCCAGTTAACCAATCAATTTTTTTAATTTTAATTCCTAACTATAACTGGTGTGAAACCTATGGTTTTTTCTGTGAATATATATATATATATATATATATATATATATATATATATATATATATATATATATATATATATATATATATATATATATATATATATATATTCACATGGTTTTATGCAAGTAAAATTTCCAGCTAACTATAACTGGTGTGAAACCTATTGTTTTTTCAGTGAATTTAATAGGTTTTTAAAATGCTAATTACTAACTATAACTGGTGTGAAACCTATGGTTTTTTCAGTGAATATATATATATATATATATATATATATATATATATATATATATATATATATATATATATTGAGTCCAACTAACTATAACGTTGGAATTTCAATGGTTTTATGCAAGTAAAATTTCCAGCTAACTATAACTGGTGTGAAACCTATGGTTTTTTCAGTGAATGTAATAGGTTTTTAAAATGCTAATTACTAACTATAACTGGTGTGAAACCTATGGTTTTTTCTGTGAATATATATATATATATATATATATATATATATATATATATATATATATTCACTGAAAAAACCATAGGTTTCACACCAGTTATAGTTAGCTGGAAATTTTACTTGCATAAAACCATTGAAATTCCAACGTTATATACACTGATAAAAACATTTAAATATTTCAACAATACTCGCTAATATATGTTTTCACTAAAATACACTTAATAAGGTACAACTTTCCTTATGGCCAAATAGTGTCAGATATATGAGTATATTTTGAAATTTCTCTAATTAAACTCTGAAATTACTGTTTACCCGAAGTTTTCAAAGAAAAGCTCATATAACATTTTCACAATGTTTAAAAATTCATATTCCCTTTTTTGATCACTCATGTTCAACATTTCCTATAATACTGATATCACTTACTATGAGATCCACTTACAGTACCTATATATATATATTCACTGAAAAAACCATAGGTTTCACACCAGTTATAGTTAGTAATTAGCATTTTAAAAACCTATTAAATTCACTGAAAAAAACATAGGTTTCACACCAGTTATAGTTAGCTTACAGTACCTATATGAGATAAATAATTTTAAACATTAGACTAACTAAATAACTAACTTTTATTAACTGCACCCGTCTTCATAGGCCAATTACCTTTACTAAAATTTAGGTTCTAAAAACACTAGGTAAGAATTTTTTAAGTCAAAAGGCAAAATTGTTTATAAGTCAAATGAGAATCATTGCAGTAACTCCAACCTTTTTGACATTTTAAGTAGCATGTATAATGTCCTGATGTTGTCGAAGGACCGTCATGATAAATCATAGCTACAGTTGTAAAGGTTCTTCCTGAAAATGATAACTGAGAAGCCACAACATTTTTGATACAAGTTGTCAATTTAGTTCCATCACGTCTACATCGTTGGAAAACTAAAATGACATACTGACCATAAGTTTGTATAAATAATGTGGACAGCATTGGACACTTACATTGGGTACACACCATATTATGATCAGCTGCTTTGACTAGATTATTAAATGACACTGATTTGCAGTCTGGTAAAGTCAAATATATAAATCTTTCGTGTCTATTCTAGTAGTACTTGATAAACTACAATTGTCAGATTCATGCTGCCATTGATAAGAAAGGCTAAACAGATTTTCTACGTCTACACCTTCATCTTCCAAAGCACCCAATATATACATTAAAAATTCCTGACAATCCTGCTGAATGTTCTGTGAAATTTTTTTTTGACCAGAACACATGTCTAAAATATTTCGAATTTCTGTTATACTTTCTATTTTTGCTCTATCACTGCTACATTTCTCAAACACAGAATTCAATAAACCGCACAATCTTTGATCCCGATTTTCAACAATCTGTTCTTGTAAAGTTTGAAGAAAAAAAACAACATTAACCACTCCATTAGCATAGCAGTTGACACCAGAACTGTTTTCAAACTGATATCCAACAACATTTTCACCAGAATCCTTTTTCATTCTGTTTTCAATTACATTTTCATCTACTTTTTGTCTTTTTGCTACTACCTCACTACAATTACTCTCATTTCTTCTTTTTCGGCCTACCACACGTTTTTCAAACAGAGGATATTGTGGCAAATGTGGAGCATACTCTCTTCTTATTCTATTGTATTCTTTAACACTATCCAGATTTGCACAAATCGTTGTGTCATCACACTTAATCAAATACAATCCTGATAAAGTTCTGACTCGTGATAATGCCACATATGCCATACCCTCTTTAAACACAGAACTTCCAATGTTCACCAAAGCACTATCTACACTTAACACTTAAACCTTGAGATTTATGAATTGTCACCGCATATGCCAAACAAACAGGAAACTGTTTTCGGTGAACATACAAGTCTTTTACAAGCAAAAATCTAACAGAACAACGACTGATTTGTTGTACTTGCTCAATGCCTTTAAAGTTAATTTTTAAAAATTCAATTCCATCTCTATTTCTATAATTCATAAAATCAACAACATGACCCATTGCTCCATTTACCAGACCTCTTTCAACATTTAAATTCCTTCTCAAAATAATACGACAATTTAAACACACATTCAGAGCCTTTTCAAAACCAGCTGTTTTAGATATATTCTTCTCTAATGAATCCAATTTTGATTTCAAATTTTCTGACAAAATAATTGTTGCTCCTATATGCTCAATTTTATCTATTGCTTCTAGTTTCACAATCTCTTCATTTTCTAACTTTAACATTTTGTTTTTGAAGATGGAACATTCTTGAAGAGTTGGCATCAAACATATTAAGAATTTGTTCTCAGTAATTTTCTTAAAAGTATTCTCTGGAAGAATGTTTTCATTTGGATACAAATTTGAGATTAATCGTGCATGTAAAGCTTCTTTCCCATGCTCGCTTACTTTTCCGATATGGCCGGGATGCCTGTCACCCCCTCCCAACACAATCCCCAAGGATGGGAAGACGGACGCAGTTCTGAACTTTTGGAAGGCGGGAGGGAGTTACCCTCCCGGCCGTATTTATTAAAATATGAAACAAAATTAAAACATTAAAATAAAGTTTCATATCATGTACAATTTTCATTTATTACATTTCGATGAAGACATGTTCATTGGCTAACCTTAACAAATTTCTAGTATAAAGGTTTTCCTAGCCGAGTCTAACATCCTGCAAATGCATACTTTCTAAATTAAAATTGTACATCCTAGCATTACGGGCCAACGGCAAGGTCGCAACCGGTGTCAGATCCCTACTACCAAAACTCTCGCCCTCACGGTGTGAGTGGCGGCCGCGCAGAGGACTGTACCCTCTGTGCCAACTCCAATTTTCCTTGTCTTGTAGGGGGCCCCCCATTTTATCTCGACGCCATCTTAAAGGTCGTCCGAGGACCCGTGTGAGGTGTCTGTAAGAAGGCAGCGTGGACTCCCCCTCCCACCCCACACTGTCTATCACATCCGCCGTCGCGGATATCCGGGCCCCGGGAAATTCGTAGGAGGGGCATATAGCCGCCTCCTCCCCTGGAAGGGGCCGATGGGCGTCTTCCCCTAGGCGACCCATACTTAGTGGGTGCCGCCTCCCCGTGGGAGGGGCCAATGGCCGCCTCCCCCCGGGCGCTCCCATCCATAGTGGGTCCCCCTCTAGGGACCTTGAAATTACTGCTCACCGATCATGACCTTACCGCCCGACCAAAAAATAAATACGACATTTGATTACCTACTAAGGGAGAGAAAATCATCCTGTTTATTTGCAATATTTGTCTATACTACAAGAAAACAGTACCTTCAGACATTAATCGTACCATTAAACTAGACCGTCATATACCGCTAAACAAAGGGAAGAAGATGTTATGAGAGAAAATACTTTATTGCAGAACTAACATTGCCATAAGGGGCTGGTGGGTGGGTCAAAAATTGCTCTTTGTTCCGTCGAGGGCTCACGTGCAACGAGTGGGTGCAGCTTCCAAGCGCAGGAACAAGAGGATGCTTCTTCAGATTCCCGCTCTCTTTATTCCTCTTCGGGAGGGCGTGAACCCTCCGCTGGTACGCCTACTGGGCGTGGCCATCGGTGTAGGTGTCTAGGACAACCCCTCTTGGGCGGGAAAAAGGCGCGCCCCGGCTACGCCGCTTCGGGCATACCAGCCGTGACACGCCCCCCGCCCAAAATGGTTTCCCGGGAGGATCCGGGCCCCCAACCATACGTTTGGGGGACCGAGTGGTCGCCCCTTTCCATATGGCCGGGATGCCTGTCACCCCCTCCCAACACAATCCCCAAGGATGGGAAGACGGACGCAGTTCTGAACTTTTGGAAGGCGGGAGGGAGTTACCCTCCCAGCCGTATTTATTAAAATATGAAACAAAATTAAAACATTAAAATAAAGTTTCATATCATGTACAATTTTCATTTATTACATTTCGATGAAGACATGTTCATTGGCTAACCTTAACAAATTTCTAGTACAAAGGTTTTCCTAGCCGAGTCTAACATCCTGCAAATGCATACTTTCTAAATTAAAATTGTACATCCTAGCATTACGGGCCAACGGCAAGGTCGCAACCGGTGTCAGATCCCTACTACCAACACTCGCCCCCACGGTGTGAGTGGCGGCCACGCAGAGGACTGTACCCTCTGTGCCAACTCCAATTTCCCTTGTCTTGTTGGGGGCCCCCCATTTTATCTCGACGCCATCTTAAAGGTCGTCCGAGGACCCGTGTGAGGTGTCTGTAAGAAGGCAGCGTGGACTCCCCCTCCCACCCCACACTGTCTATCACATCCGCCGTCGCGGATATCCGGGCCCCGGGAAATTCGTAGGAGGGGCATATAGCCGCCTCCTCCCCTGGAAGGGGCCTATGGCCGTCTTCCCCTAGGCGACCCATACTTAGTGGGTGCCGCGGCTCCCCCCGGGTGCTCCCATCCATAGTAGGTGGCGCCCCCCTCTAGGGACCTTGAAATTACTGCTCACCGATCATGACCTTACCGCCACAGGCCGGATAGTTGACCGGCTATCCGGCCCCCCACGAACTCCTCCTAAAGGCCATGTTTTCTTAAACCCCTTAGCCATGCTATGAAGTCTCCTATGAGTAAGACATTCCCCTCCCGGGACAAGTGAACCCCATCATCGAGATACATGTGATCCCCCCGAATACACCCATGCGGAATACTGTGCAACTGCGCCGAGCGAAATAACCTACCAATTTTGTTGTTGACCTTTTTCACCGAATGGTTCAGTGCTGACACCGAGAGGCCCCCCTGCCACACCTTCCTTGGAATCATGTGGGACCATGCTATCGTGCACCCCGGGATCCTTCTCGCCAGCCAGCTAACGGTAGACAAAACTCGCTCGAGTAGTACTCGCCTAGCGAGTGTCACCATGTCATTGCCCCCCAGGTGTACTATGATTACAGATGGCGGTGACCTCTGCCGCCCTAAGAGATCCTCGACAAAAGATTCAAATTGGTCAATACAGAGCCCGCCCCTTCCGTGGAAGGTCACTCTGTACCCGTATTCCCCAGCTGCGCGAGTCGTGTCACCTGCTTTGAATACGTCCCCGGCCCGCCTCACGTAAGAGTGCCCCACGACCCACACCACTCTCTCCTCAGCCGGTGATCTCTGACCGCTGGTCCCCTGGTGCCGGGTCGACTGCAAATCCGCCCCGCATAACATGCTCGCGAAACTGTAAATTAAACAGAAGACAAGAAGCGTGAGTGCATGTAACTTGACTTCACAACATGTGCAATCGCACATACCTTTTAAAACAATTCGAGGACCATCGTCCCAACTGTTTCACCTCTTCAACACTCTGACCCCTGGCTGTAGCCTCAGTAGCAGCCCCTATCCTAAAGGAGTGGGTCCCAAAATCGCACGGGTCCAAGCCCGCCGCTGCTATTGCCATTGTTAACACCCTCTGAAACTGAAACCTCGTCAGTGGGGTGGCATCAATGTGTCTCAGCAGGCTCCCCCCCATGTATCCACCCTTCGCGCCAAATATTCCTCAACGCACTTTACCGGGCACATCGGGGACCCTCGCATGCGCCGACGACGATACTGTCTCCCATAGCTCTCTGGTCAGTCTTGGACTTGGCTATTGTGACTACCATTGAATCACCCCTAATCAGGATGTGATCCCGACACAGACCTCCCTCCACATCTTTCTTATTCTTTGCGACCAGTTAGCTCACCCGCATAGCCCCATGGAACGCTAATGCGAAAGCGGCCCGGAACAGTGCTGCTTCGAAATGGGAGGAACAAGTCGTGGGTAGTATCGACATGAGCAGGGACAACCTTTCTAACCCAATCGGGCGCCTCTCGTCTACTCTACGACCTTCCAGGCGTTGCCAGCCACGAAGGGTTTTCTTTACCAAAAAGGACGATGTCGGGTCCTTGATGCCATGCGCCTGCGCCATGAATGAAATGGCAGCCCGGTGCCTATTGGCTACTGATCGGCCTTCCCTGTGTAATGCTACCAGAAACTTTAGGAAGCAATCCTCCTGACCCCATTTCTCCTCCCCTGCCGGACCCAAAAATGCACAATAGGAACGAAACGCTCCTTCGTATGCCTTCCTCGTCCTGGGGGCTAAGCTTGCTGCCACGAGGTCTTGTAATCCCGGGCACCGAGTAGCCAGAGTGCTTCGGGAAATGGTGCCGCCGCTAGGTCCGCAGAAGGTAGATAACCCCTGAAAGCCTGCATATGTGAACGAGACAGCGCATCAGCAGCCTGATTCAGTACACCCGGCACATGTTTCGCCCTGAATTGCACATTCAGTCTCATGCAAAGTAGTACAATTTCCTTCAACAATCTCAATATCCACTTGCAGCGTGCTGCCTGATTATTTATACATTCAACAACAGTCATATTGTCGGACCAAAATACCACAGAGCAATCTCTGAACTCGTCCGGCCATGCCATCAGAGCCACAAAAATGGGGAATAGCTCGAGGAACCCAATGTTATTTGTGAGACTGCTGGTGTGCCACCATGTCAGCCATGTTTGCGCCGACCATCGATTACCAAAGATTGCGCCAAATCCCACGCTCCCCGCCGAGTCGGTCCACAAACCTAGCTCGTCCGAAGACGCAGGTGGCTTGTTCCATACCACTCGACCGTTGAAGTCCGCCAGAAATGCCAACCATATGCGCATGTCCTGACGAACCTCCGTAGACAGTCTCGTGCGGTGGTGTCCTTCCTTGAGACCAACCATAGCTTGTGCAATCGAGCGGGAAAAGGGGCGGGCCATTGGTATCACTCTTAGGGCAAAGTTAAGCTGTCCCACTGCTTGTTGTAACTGATGGAGGGTAACTTTCTCCTTACTAAGGCACAGTTCCAGGGAAACCCTGAATTTCGCTACTTTTCCTACTGGCAAACGGAAACATCCCTCCACAGAATCGAGTTCAATTCCCAGAAACTCCAGTGAAGTAGATGGTCCCACCGTCTTACCCGGTGCCAATGGCACTCCGAATTCCTTCATGAGGATGCAAAACTCCTGTAGTGCCTGCGCACATTTTGTGTCGCCGGCTGCCCCCAAGAACAGAAAATCATCTAAGTAATGCATAACATGGTTATGGCCAGTGGCTTCGGTGAATGCCCATTCCAAAAAACAGCTGAATTTCTCAAAATAAGCACAAGAGATGGAGCAACCCATTGGCATACATCTATCCATGTAGTAACGTCCCTGGAACACAAAGCCTAACAGACGCTGATCCCGTGGGTGTACCGGGAGCAACCGGAACGCCGACTCGATATCTGACTTTGCCATCAGCGCTCCGGGCCCCAGGCGATTTAACATGGTGACGGCATCATCGAAGGATGCGTACCGCACCGAACAAACTCCCGGGTCAATCGCATCGTTCACCGAGAGACCCCTCGGAGCCAACAAGTTGTGGAACAGCCTAAATTCCCCCGGGTCTTTCTTGGGAACCACTCCTAACGGGGAACAGATTAAATCAGGTACTGGCGGGTGCCTATATGGGCCAGCAACCCGGCCAAGGGCAACCTCTTTTGCAATCTTCCTCTCCACCACCGCTGGATTATGCTGAGCCGACAGTTGGTTTCTACAAAGTGGCTCCCCACGAAAATCCCCCGCCGGGATGCGGAAACCATATAAAAATCTATTCCTCAACACCCCAGCGGAGACATGATCAGGGTATTCGTTTAGCCAGGGGATCATTGCCATGATATCAAAAGGGGTAGGTAGCGGTGCACAGTGGTCCCCCTCAGTCTTGTTTGGACCCTCCTCTACCACCCGACCCACTATTCTTGGATCTGCACGAACTCTCGTGGTGCGAGGAATTCCCGCAACCTGCACACGCATGTCTTAACTTACATGTCCCTTGTGGCCTGGTGCAATTGCCCCTGTTAAAGCTCCAACAGACCCCTTTCTTTCCCCCATTCCCACCAGTCTTTGCTTGGTGGTCGCCACCGGCGCCTGCTCGAAAGGGCACGAGGGCTGTTGGCGGGAAAACCCCGACCCATTCCCGCCTGGCGAGGACGTCTTCGTCGCGCCCGGCAGGAGCTGCTTCTGCCAAGAAATAGAGTCGAGACAATCCCACGTCAGAGATGAATCGTACTCTTTGGCCTTACGGAATTTCATATCGTAACCCATCCATTCATTCCCCTCATACGTTTCATAGAAATCTATTATTCGTGCCTGATAGCAAGACAATTCAGGCAAAACCTCGGGCTTACGTTCCCCAATAATTGCAGTAAACATCGCAAAGGCCTTGGCCCAATTTGTGATTGTCTCATCCACCCTGAATCCCGCCATCTTGGCTCGCCAGACACTCGGGTGCCACAAATCTTTCTGCGTCTTAGCATACTCCATCTCGTGATGGTCAGTCAGCAGAGAAAACATATTTACATACTTGTCAGCCCATATCAATTCTTTCGTGGCCAACGGGATATGTTGAACCACTCTCTCCCGTCTTGAGGGCAAAGAGCCCTCCCCCGCAATTGGCAATGCCTGCTTACCCGGCTTGGTTGTCGTTCCCGCTGTTTTTCCGACGCCAGCTGCCGATCCTTCTGGGGTCACCTGTGGGGGGACAAGAGGGAGATTCGCCTTTGCGGCATCTCGCGACTGCCGCAACTGCTGCATTAGTAACCTGGCCTCTTCGGCCGTGTCTCCAGGTGCCGTAGCACCCCCTGTTTTTCTACCCAGCCATGCGGCCAACTGGGCGGCCAGTTCAGGAGGCATGTCCTCCTCGTCGGCGGGCGTAATCACAACCGGAATCGGCTGACCCGCGTCCGGGATTGGTACCGGTGCCTCGACTGGAATGGCAGGGCTCGCCGGGGGTACCTCGGGGATCAGAACCACCCCCCCTGCCGCCCTATTCCTGACCCATTTCCCCCTACCCTCGGGGGCAACTCCCGGCAATGCTGGGCCTATTACCTTCTTTGGTTTACCCGGATTGTTCATTGCAGCCATCTGCTTCTTCATGTTCGCCATATCTCTTACCAGCATGCGAAGCATCTGGTCAGTCCCAGACTTCTTTCCTGCCTTCTTGCCAGGCATTGTTATCGAATATTCGATCCA
The DNA here is from genome assembly GCF_964263255.1 of Lissotriton vulgaris. NCBI lineage: Eukaryota > Metazoa > Chordata > Amphibia > Caudata > Salamandridae > Lissotriton > Lissotriton vulgaris. The sequence goes on along the minus strand of NW_028240822.1, from coordinate 34,508 downwards.
AGTTGATAAACACGGTCCTGGATCCTTAGCCTCAAAGTCGCTGAAAGAGAAACACAAGAATTACAAGTTCTCAAAAATTGCTCCTTGTTCCGTCGAGGGCTCACGTGCAACGAGTGGGTGCAGCTTCCAAGCACAGGAACAAGAGGATGCTTCTTCAGATTCCCGCTCTCTTTATTCCTCTTTGGGAGGGCGTGAACCCTCCGCTGGTACGCCTACTGGGCGTGGCCATCGGTGTAGGTGTCTAGGACAACCCCTCTTGGGCGGGAAAAAGGCGCGCCCCGGCTACGCCGCTACGGGCATACCAGCTGTGACACGCCCCCCGCCCAAAATGGTTTCCCGGGAGGATCCGGGCCCCCAACCATACGTTCGGGGGGACCGAGTGGTCGCCCCTTTCCATTCTTATATCTTGTAGATTTTTTTTTTTATAATCTTCATCCTTTGCCTGTCGCATATTTTGAAACAGTTCTGCATATTTGAAATTTAACCATATATTAACGTTTCCAATGCTTCCAAGGGACTTCCTGGTATCTTCATGTGTAAGCATTTTAAACACTGGCTGTCCTTTTACTGGAGTTAACTGCAATAGATCTCCAAAAACAATAATGCGTTTTCCTCCAAATAACACATCATACTCTGTTCTAAGAATTTCTTGCATTCTCAAATGCACAAAAGCAAGCGTTAGATTTGAGACCATGCTTACTTCATCAATGATAAGAAGATTCATTTTCTCAAGACTCTGGAAACTTCAGAACACGCATCTCCAGATAACTTGTTGTAATGCAATTTATTATTATGCTCAACTGGCAGCATCAGTAAATGATGTAGAGTAATCCCTTTAATGTTATGTGCTGCCAGTTAGTTGGAGCGGTTACAACACAAGACAGCGGTGATTCAGTCCTTTTCTGCAGATAAGTTGCAATTGCTTTAATCAGAAAACTTTTTCCAGTCCCTGCTTCTCCACTTACATACAGTCGGACAGGCTTAAATGATGTACATGAGCACTCTTTTTTCTCATGTCTGAATCCATGTTCAATCTGTTCTGTGACTTCATCATATATCTTTTTCTGTTCAACGTTTAGTTGCTTTACCAAATCTTCTAAGTTAACTACATCCTCTTGAGCTTGTTCCATAGCTCTTTCCACCTCATCCATGGCAGTGGCAGCTTCATTTTGGATAATTGGTCCTCCTATTGGATCCTGATTCAATGAAGAAGAACTCTGACTGTCTTGAGAACTGTCTCTGGTAATCTCTTCTGCAATTGTGGCTTCTTGCTGTATTTCTTCGTTCAACATTTGCAGATAATTTAGAAAAACAGGACATTCTATGGTATCCTTGGTTGCATTAAAAGAATCTTCGTGACAGAGAAAATCTCCAAGTAGTTGCTCTTCTGTACGCCATGGCTTAAAGAGTTGAAAAAGAGCTAAATAGTAAAATTCTCTTTTGTCTAGAGATTCACAACTCAATTTTCGATGATTAATCAAATGGCCTTTTTTCTGCTTCACTAGACATCCTTCATTTCCAATGACAGCATATTTTCCATTATTGATATATTCTGTGATTTTCCTCTTATAACTATAGTTTTGCAGAACTTCATACAAACAAGTGTTCTCAAGGTGAGTACTTCTATTTGGATAGTATGTATCCAACATGTTTGTCTTCAAAATATCTGTACTATTTGGTTCTTTCTCCGCCAAATACTCAATTTCTAGTACAGATTTCAAAACTCGGTTTCGTGTTGCAGCAAGACCTAGACTCACCCAAATTATTGTTCTAGATTTGGCATAGAGACTTGCTGATGATAACCGATTAGAACATTCATATGCTCCAATTTCTCGATGCGACAACATCTTCAGACTGTAACTGTATATTTTCTTGCTTAGACTCTTTTCATGTGAAATGTTCTCCCACATTTCCTTTAGTTCTGTCTTTTCTTTTTTTGTGATGTAAGATGTCACATATCAAGCCACAGCAATAGAGTTGTCAGCAACGAACTGAATGTCCATGTTAGCATTCCACATGGACAAATCACTGGGTTGTAGTCGTTGATGTACTTGGACTCTTCGCTTCTTTTTAAATTGTATGTATTTTTTGGTGATTTCCTCGTCACAGTATGTCGTAGAGATGACATCAAATTATTTACTCTTCCCTTAGAATCACTGGTCGTGGAAACGCAAAACGACATTTTGTGTAGAACTTTTCCTTGTTTTTGAATTTTCGACGACAGTACTTCCCACAACGATGGGATTGAAAGCGTAAAACTTGTTGCCTTAAATTGTTTTCTTCAGTAGTTTTCGGAACAGCACATGTTGAATACTCTTCAATGAAACTCATCACTGTTTCATCCGAATCTGATCCAAATTTGGGTGCATCTTTAATCCACAACAACATATGTATATGAGGAGCACCTCTCGCTTGATACTCCTTTCTCCAAAAGTAATCCAAAACCTCTCCAAGAGGAGGATTTTTTTATTGGTAATAACAGACATCATAGCTTCAAATCTATGATTGAAATATCTGCATACATTCATTGGATCCAAAGAACACAGTTCTCCTGGTGTTTTCAATTCTATATTTGGTATATTAGCATTTGCCTCACGTAGAAATTCAAGTAAGTCGTCCCATGCATACTCAGCACAGCTAAGAGTGAGGAACCATGTAGGAGTTCCTAAGTTTCTTAGCATACATTTCAATTCCCCATGACGACGGTACCAATACTCGTTTGTACCACGCTGACATGCCATGAGATTCATTAAATGAGATTCCAAAATATTATCTTGCAGATTGACTTTCTCCATAAAGTCCCTTGCTGAAACCTTTTGCAGATGTGCTCCACTTTTCAGTATATGATTTACTGCATATGAAAGTCCAGACAAGTCACTTTCATACAGTAGATGAAACAAATATGGAATGCATTGACGAAACCTTGAATCTTCAGCATATAATCTTAAAGTCGGGTATTCAGAAGCAGAAATTTGAACTGGTCGATCGTCATATCGTCCACCTTGACCTGATGGAAATAGCTGTGGAAAACAACGAGCTACCAAACTTTCTTCCCATACACTAATGGGACTTCCTTTTGCTGCTTTCATTTGAAACAAGTCAATTGCATTCCCCATTACTTCTTTGGAATGCAAAGGATGAACAGTATAATGTTCATATATTTCTTCACCTCTAGACACATCAACTTTTTCAATTTGGCCGACTGAACAATCACTGTCTTCTTCTGCAACTATTTCCTCTGCTTCAACACATACATGTCTGTAGTACTCATTGTTTTTGACCAAATACAACGTTGCCTTTTTAACTTTCCTAACATCCACTAAATCTTGCTAGATTTTGTTACTCTTTGTCGGAACCCCATTAACTAGAATAACTAAAGGTTCCTCTTCCACTTTTTCTACACCAATTATATCAATAGTTTTCTTGAAATCTAGAGGCAAATAAACAACTCTTATTTTTAATCCTCTCTGTAAATCTGAAGGAGGCAATTTCCCTGTCTTAGGCTCCATGCGAACAATTGCCTGAAAAGGATGGACACATTGTATCAAAATAGATTCATATGTATTTAAATCCATCAATTCAGCAGGAATGTCTACCAACTCCAGATTATTATAAACAGCTCTAGCAGGCATTCTGTTTTCATTTAATTTATTATAACAATATTTACAAATACGCTGATCAAAACTCAAATCAAAAGAATTCTCCACCAACAAATAAGTTGCAAAATTCCTCCATTCACTATTATTTTCCATTTCACTTTTTGCATATAAATCAACTAACCTAGTCTGAATCTTATAATGAGTCCGTCGACAACACACACAAGTAAAATTAGGCCTTTCACTTGATTTCAACTGAAACTTGCTAATTTCCTGGTCAAACTTTTCTGTACTTGAAATCTGTACATTGTCTTCCACATTACCTTCTATTACTGTGTCAATTTCTACACTGTCCTCTTTTTCACAAAAATAACAAATCTCAATTTCTTCACAAATCTTCTTCACATCTAATTCAGTTTCATGCAAAAGAGCACTATTTAACTGTTTAAGCTTAAGTGCTGGACTTTTTGCATAATACAACCTTCTCACTAATTTCCTCATTTTATTATGATGGACTGCTAACATCCTAAAATGATGAAAAACACTCTGACATACTTTTCTAGAAAGACAAGCCAATGAATGTCCATGCAAACCTGTGTTTTCTCTCACTCTGCAAGGATCTAAGTCTTGCAACATCTTCATTGTTTGTTTTAGACTTTTCTTACTATATGTACGTAAGAAATTACGAAGCACATCGATGGAATCCTGTCGCACACTACAAATACTACTACACTTCCAATTGTACACTGGACCCTTAGTACGTCTTCCTAAAACTTCATCACTTAATACCTCTTCTACATCTCTAGACACAAGTTTCTCTTTTTCAATCGGACAACCATCTTTCACCTCATATGCTCGACCACTGGTGTCAACTGCATGCACCAAATCATTCTCCTGAAAGTAACTCTCCTCATTAAAAATGGCTCACAAATTGAACTATGCATCCATTCTCCAGAAAAAACTTTACAAAAATTAGTTCGATTAATTACTCTTTTGGATCTACTGTTTGATTTGAAAACATCAATTATCTTGTTAAGTGTCCTAATTCTATTGATTACTAAAATAAATAATTTGTTCTTAGCTGAAAAAGCTTGATCAACAATCTTCTCTACATTTTTCTTTTTCTTATAAAAAGCAGCTCCCTGTGTATCTTTATTAATGTTTTTTAATCAATTTGAGACTACCCTATTGCGAAACATTCGTTTATGAATGTCCCTAAATTCATTTTGCCTTCTATTACTATACATATTATTGTCTACTGCTGCAGTAGTAAGATTTTGGGTGGGCCTCTCCTTTCTCTTCAAATTTGCTCTCTCCTTCTGTAAATTCACATGTACATTATCATTTTTTTTTATCTACATATGTTCCAAAGAAAAGACTTTGTTGTCTTACCAGGAGCTTTTTTGGCGTATTTGTTGTAGGACACTGCTTTCATTCCGTTTTTTTTTTTTTCGCATAGCATCTTTCCTTCTCCTCTGCCTAAAGGGCATATTTCCTTACTATTGACATGGTGATTTAAATCTGTGGTAAACAAAAAAAAACACATTATAGACCACTATTACCAAACAACAAAGCAATGACAATAAGTAAACAATATAAACACTATAATGCTTATACATATGACCTTATCTCTGTTTTTTAAATGTTATTCTAAAAAAATATTTTGAGCACATGAATTGGTTTTACATTATTGACAAGGATTAGATAGTACCATTGATTTGCCCCCAAAATCGTTTTTTGAATAACATTTTAGAAACACAGCGCAGGTCCTATGTACAAGCAATCAATTTCACTACTGAAACCTCACTATTTCACAAAATACAAATCCTCTATCTTGCAAATGTTGATAGCAAGCATTATCAAAAAGCAAGACACAAACCAACAGCAAAGAAACTCAGGGCCTTATTTATGAAGGCCTTGCGCCACCGGTGCGTCACTTTTTTCCCATGTTAAAAGTGACGCACCGGCGGCACAAGACAATCATAAATATGGCCCAAATGTAAATACCATTGATTTGCCCCTAAAACCGTTTTTTGAATAACATTTTAGAAACACAGCGCAGGTCCTATGTACAAGCATTTCATTTCACTACTGAAACCTCACTATTTCACAAAATACAAATCATCTCTCTTGCAAATGTTGATAGCAAGCATTATCAAAAAGCAAGACACAAACCAACAGCAAAGAACTCAGGGCCTTCTTTAAGAAGGAATTGCGCCACTGGTGCGTCACTTTTTTCCCATGTTAAAAGTGACACACCGGCGGCACATGGCAATCATAAATAAGGCCCAAATGTAAATACCATTGATTTGCCCCTAAAATCGTTTTTTGAATAACATTTTATAAACACAGCGCAGGTCCTTTGTACAAACATTCAATTTCACTACTGAAACCTCACTGTTTCACAAAATACAAATCCTCTATCTTGCAAATCTTGATAGCAAGCATTATCAAAAAGCAAGACACAAACCAACAGCAAAGAAACTCAGGGCCTTATTTATAAAGGCCTTGCGCCACCTCTGCGTCACCTTTTTCCCATGTTAAAAGTGATGCACCGGCAGCACAAGGCAATCATAAATAAGGCCCAAATGTAAATACCATTGATTTGCCCCCAAAATCGTTTTCTGAATAACATTTTAGAAACACAGCGCAGGTCCTATGTACAAGCATTCAATTTCACTACTGAAACATCACTATTTCACAAAATACAAATCATCTCTCTTGCAAATGTTGATAGCAAGCATTATCAAAAAGCAAGACACAAACCAACAGCAAAGAACTCAGGGCCTTATTTAAGAAGGAATTGCGCCACTGGTGCGTCACTTTTTTCCCATGTTAAAAGTGACACACCGGCGGCACATGGCAATCATAAATAAGGCCCAAATGGAAATACCATTGATTTGCCCCTAAAATCGTTTTTTGAATAACATTTTATAAACACAGCGCAGGTCCTTTGTACAAACATTCAATTTCACTACTGAAACCTCACTGTTTCACAAAATACAAATCCTCTATCTTGCAAATCTTGATAGCAAGCATTATCAAAAAGCAAGACACAAACCAACAGCAAAGAAACTCAGGGCCTTATTTATAAAGGCCTTGCGCCACCTCTGCGTCACTTTTTTCCCATGTTAAAAGTGATGCACCGGCAGCACAAGGCAATCATAAATAAGGCCCAAATGTAAATACCATTGATTTGCCCCCAAAATCGTTTTCTGAATAACATTTTAGAAACACAGCGCAGGTCCTATGTACAAGCATTCAATTTCACTACTGAAACATCACTATTTCACAAAATACAAATCCTCTATCTTGCAAATGTTGATAGCAAGCATTATCAAAAAGCAAGACACAAACCAACAGCAAAGAAACTCAGGGCCTTATTTATGAAGGCCTTGCGCCACCGGTGTGTCACTTTTATCCCATGTTAAAAGTGACGCACCGGCGGCGCAAGGCAATCACAAATAAGGCCCAAATGTAAATACCATTGATTTGCCCCTAAAATGGTTTTTTGAATAACATTTTAGAAACACAGCGCAGGTCCTATGTACAAGCATTCAATTTCACTACTGAAACCTCACTGTTTCACAAAATACAAATCCTCTATCTTGCAAATGTTGATAGCAAGCATTATTAAAAAGCAAGACACAAGCCAACAGCAAAGAAACTCAGGGCCTTATTTATGAAGGCCTTGCGCCACCGGTGCGCCACTTTTTTCCCATGTTAAAAGTGACGCACCGGCGGCACAAGGCAATCATAAATAAGGCCCAAATGTAAATACCATTGATTTGCCCCTAAAATCGTTTTTTGAATAACATTTTAGAAACACAGCGCAGGTCCTATGTGCAAGCATTCAATTTCTCCACTGAAACCTCAATGTTTCACAAAATACAAATCCTCTATCTTGCAAATCTTGATAGCAAGCATTATCAAAAAGCAAGACACAAACCAACAGCAAAGAAACTCAGGGCCTTATTTATGAAGGCCTTGCGCCACCGGTGCGTCACTTTTTTCCCATGTTAAAAGTGACGCACCGGCGGCACAAGACAATCATAAATAAGGCCCAAATGTAAATACCAGTGATTTTCCCCCAAAATCGTTTTTTGAATAACATTTTAGAAACACAGCGCAGGTCCTATGTACAAGCATTCAATTTCACTACTGAAACCTCACTATTTCACAAAATACAAATCCTCTATCTTGGAAATGTTGATAGCAAGCATTATCAAATGCAAGACACAAACCAACAGCAAAGAAACTCAGGGCCTTATTTATGAAGGCCTTGCGCCACTGGTGCGTCACTATTTCCCATGTTAAAAGTGACGCACTGGCGGCACAAGGCAATCATAAATAAGGCCCAAATGTAAATACCATTGATTTGCCCCTAAAATCGTTTTTTGAATAACATTTTAGAAACACAGCGCAGGTCCTATGTACAAGCATTAAATTTCACTACTGAAACCTCACTACTTCACAAAATACAAATCCTCTATCTTGCAAATGTTGATAGCAAGCATTATCAAAAAGCATGACACAAACCAACAGCAAAGAAACTCAGGGCCTTATTTATGAAGGCTTTGCCCCACCGGTGCATCACTTTTTTCCCATGTTAAAAGTGACGCACCGGTGGCACAAGGCAATCATAAATAAGGCCCAAATGTAAATACCATTGATTTGCCCCCCAAATCGTTTTTTGAATAACATTTTAGAAACACAGCGCAGGTCCTAAGTACAAACATTCAATTTCACTACTGAAACTTCACTATTTCACAAAAAACAATTCCTATATCTTGCATATGTTAATATCGAGCATTTCCAAAAAACATGCCAAAAACCAACAAGAAAGAATCTCAATCTGCTTCCAAATCTGAGGTAATGCAAGTGAAATCATTGTAAAAGGTTCAAATATATTTATTTAATGAGGCAAACACTATTAATTTCTTCTCAAAAATATAAAAGCCATCCATTTACCCCAAAATCGTTTATTAATAACATTTTAAAAACACAGCACAGGTCCTATGTACAAGCATTCAATTTCAGCACTGAAACTTCACTATTTCACAAAAGACAATTCCTCTATCTTGCATATTTTAATATCAAGCATTTCCAAAAAACATGCCACAAACCAACAAGAAAGAATCTCAATCTGCTTCCTAATTTGAGGTAACGCAGGTGACATAATTCTAAAAGGTTCAAATATATTTCTTTACAGAGGTAGACACTATTAATTGCTTCTCAAAAATATAAAAGCCATTCTTTTACCCCCAAATCGTTTTTTAAATAACGTTTTACAAACACAGCACAAGTCCTATGTACAATCATTCAATTTCACTACTGAAACTTCACTACCTGCTTCCAAATCTTCTCCATAGAGCAAACAAGTCTCTATCTAAATTAAATGAATCATTACTTACCTTTACAAATGCTTTGGGAGATTGAGAACAGTGTCAGACACACACACAAATTTTTCTTTAGCAGAGCAAAAGGTATGCACTCAATACACTGAAACAAAGACTGGCACAGAAAACCTCTAATATGGCTGAGATACCCGCCACCCCCTCTCAACACAATCCCCAAGGATGGGAAACCGGAAACGGTTCTGAACTTTTGGAAGGCGGGAGGGAGTGACCCTCCCGGCCGTATTTATTAAAATATGAAACAAAATCAAAAACATTAAAATAACAGTTTCATATTATGTACAATTTCATTTCCACATTACGACGTTTGGCTAACCTTAACAGATCTCTAATACAAAGGTTCTCCTAGCCGAACTAACATCCTACAAAACATTTGACTTGAAATTGTACATCCTAACGTTAAGGGCCAACGGCAAGGTCGTAACCGGTGTCAGATCCCTAAACCAGAAATACCCCCCCCCCACTTGTGAGGGGAGCGACCGCACAGAGGCGTACCTCAAGTGCATCTACCAATTTCCCTTGGACTTGACGGGGGCCCCAATGAACTCGACGCCATTTAACGGTCGTCCGAGGACTCGTGTAAGGTGTCTAAAAGGTAGCGTAAACCCCCTCCCGAACCCCACACAACTTACCCCATCTGCCGTCGCAGATGTCCTGGCCCCGGGAAATTCCCCAGGAGGGCCCGTAGCCCCTCCTATCCAGGAAGGGGCCTTGACCACCTTTCCTTTCCTTCCGGCGGCCTATCCTTAGAAGGAACCGCCTCCCCGTTGAGGGGCCAATGGCCACCTCCCCCGAGCGCTCCCATCCGTAATGGGTGACGCCCCCCCATAGGGATCTTCCAATTACTGCTCACCGATCATGACCTTACCGCCCGACCAAAATAAATACGACAATTTACCTAAATTACTAAATTACAAAACAATCATAACTATTACAAGCATGATTACTGATCAACACTAGTGCAGAATTACTTTATTTGAAAAAACATACTGAAAATGATCATTCTTTATTGCATACTCAAAATATCACGACAATCATCACAACCTGTAAGAAATAGAGTTACCACATCAAAACTTTATTCAAAACAACTTGCTGTCCTCAGGGGCTGGTGGGTGGGTCAAAATTGACTCTTCGTTCCGTCTCGAGCTCACGTGCAGCGGGGAGGTGCAGCTTCAGAGCACAGGAACAAGAGGATGCTTTCTTGGCTTGTTGCTCCTTTTATCCGTCTTCGGGCGGGCGTAAACCCGCCCCCGCCTGCCTCCGAGGGCGTGGCCAGCCGTGTCAGTGTCTAGGACAACCCACTCCAGGGCGGGAAAAGGCGCGCCCCGGCTACGCCGCTTCGGGCATACCAGCCGAGACTCGCCTCCCGCCCAAGATGGCTTCCCGGGGGGATCGTGGTACTCCACCATACGTTCGGGGGGACCGAATGGTCGCCCCTTTCCATATGGCTGAGATACCCGCCACCCCCTCTCAACACAATCCCCAAGGATGGGAAATATGAAACAAAATCAAAAACATTAAAATAACAGTTTCATATTATGTACAATTTCATTTCCACATTACGATGTTTGGCTAACCTTAACAGATCTCTAATACAAAGGTTCTCCTAGCCGAACTAACAGGAAGGGGCCTTGACCACCTTTCCTTTCCTTCCGGCGGCCTATCCTTAGAAGGGACCGCCTCCCCGTTGAGGGGCCAATGGCCACCTCCCCCGAGCGCTCCCATCCGTAATGGGTGACGCCCCCCCATAGGGATCTTCCAATTACTGCTCACCGATCATGACCTTACCGCCACAGGCCGGATAGCTGACCGGCTATCCGGACCCCCCACAACAACTTAGCCAAGCCATGAGGTCTCCTATGAGTAACTCATTCCCCACCCGGGACAAATGAACCCCATCCCCCAAATACATACTGTCCCCTTTGATACAACCATGCGAAACAGAATGCAGTGTACTTGACCGAAACAATCTACTCAATTTGTTATTTATTTTCTTTACTGAATGATTCAGAGCAGAAACCGAAATAGCCCCCCGCCACACTTTCCGTAGGATCATATGGGACCATGCAATTGTGCACCCTGGAACTCTTCTTGCCAACCAACTTACTGTGGAAAGCATTGCCTCAAGAAGAAGTCGTCTACCAGTGGCCACCAAATCGTTGCCCCTAAGATGGACTATGATTATAGACGGCGGTGACCTTGTCCGCCCTAACAAACCCTCGAAAAAGGATTGAAACTGGTCAATACAGAGCCCGCCCTTTCCGTAGAAGGACACCCTGTACCCGTATTCCCCAGCCACGTGAATCATGTCACCTGCTTTGAATACGTCCGCGGCACGCCTCACGTATGAGTGGCCCACGACCCACACCTCTTTTTTCGCAGCCGGTGATGTCTGACCGCTGGTCCCCAGGTGACGGGTCGACTGCACAGTCCGCCCCGCCTCGTAAGCTTGCGCAACTGAAAACCAAACAAAAACAAGAAGCGTGAGTACATCATTACAGCTTCACAACATGTGCAACCGCACATACCTTTTATAACAGTTCGAGGACCAACGCCCCACACGTTTTACTTCTTCTACACTCAGACCCCTGGCTGTAGCCTGAGTAGCAGCCCCTATCCGAGAGGAATGGGTCCCGAACTCGCCGGGGTTCAAGCCCGCGGCCGAAATCGACATCGCAAGCACCCGCTGGAACTGAAACCTCGTCAGTTGGGTGGCGTCAGCGTGTCTCAAGAAGGTCCCCCCCATGATGCCACCCTCTGCGCTAAATATTCCTCTACGCACACCACAGGGCACATGGAAGACCCGGGGATCCTCTGAATGATTATGCAGTCCCCATTTGCACCCTGATCGGTTTTGGACCTAACAAACGAGACTGTCATCGTCTCCCCCCTGACCTGAATGTGCTCCCGGCACAGTCCCCCCATCGTATCCTGCTTGTTCTTCGCCACCAATTCACTTACCCGCATAGCCCCATGGAATGCTAGCGCAAATGCAGCTCGGAATAACACTGCTTCGTACTGGGATGAACACGTTGCCGGGAGTACGGACAATAACAGGGTCAACCTATCCAGACCTATCGGGTGCCTCTCATCTACTCTGCGACCCTCAAGGCGTTGCCACCCACGCAGCGCTTTCTGCACCACAAAAGACGCTGTCGGGTCATGGATCCCATGAGCCCTTGCCATAAAGGAAATGGCGGCCCGATGCCTGTGGGCCGTAGCTACTGATTTGCCTGCCTGATGTAAAGACAGCAGAAATCTCACGACAAGCTCTTCCTGTCCCCAAAGCTCCCCCCCAGCAGAACCCAAAAAGGACAAATAGGAACGGAACGCCCCTTCATATGCCTTCCTTGTCCTGGGTGCTAAACTCTCTCCCACGAGGTTTTGTAGTTCGGGGCACCGAGAGACCAGAGAGCTTCGGGAAAGGGTGCTGCCACCAGGTCCGCTGCGGGCAGAAAACCCCAGAAGGCCTGCATACGGAAACGAGAAAGCGCATCAGCCGCTTGGTTCAGTACCCCCGGGACATGTCTTGCCCTAAAGAGCACATTCAACTGCATACACAATAACACAATTTCTTTGAGCAGTCTCAGAATCCATTTGCAACGTGCTTCCTGACTATTGATACACTCAACCACAGTCATGTTATCAGAGCAGAACACCACAGAGTGATCCCGAAACCCCTCCGGCCATGTTTTCAAGGCCACCAAAATAGGGAAGAGTTCAAGGAAAGCAATGTTACTTGTCAGCCCGCACTCGTGCCACCATGACGGCCATTTTTGAGCCGACCATTGTGTACCAAATATGGCACCAAAACCTACACTCCCCGCCAAATCTGTCCAAAGCCCCAGCTCCTCGGAGGACACTGCCGGTTTGTTCCAGACAATTCGACCATTGAAATCCGCAAAAAATGCCAACCAAATGCGCATGTCCTGGCGAACCTCTGCCGAGAGCCTCGTGCTGTGATGTCCTTCCTTCAGGCCGACCATGGCTTGTGCAATCGAGCGGGAAAAGGGGCGTGCCATTGGCATTACTCTCAGGGCAAAATTCAACTGACCCACCACCTGTTGCAATTGATGCAGGTTTACTTTTGTCGCACGAATACATGTTTCAAGGGATGACCTGAATTTTAACACTTTTTCCCTGGGTAATCTAAAACAACCTTCTTCCGAGTCGAGCTCGATCCCCAGAAACTCGAGCAAAGTTGAGGGACCCACAGTCTTACCTGGCGCCAATGGCACACCGAATTGCTTCATTAAGACACAAAATTCATGTAAAGCCTGTCCACACTCAGGATCCCCGGCTGCCCCCAAAAACAGAAAGTCATCGAGATAATGCATAACATGCTGAAAACCCGTCTTCCTTGTGAATACCCATTGTAGAAAACAACTGAACTTTTCAAAATAGGCACAGGATATCGAGCACCCCATTGGCATACATCTATCCATGTAATAGCGACCCTGAAACATAAAACCAAGGAGACGCTGATCGTCTGGGTGCACCAGGAGCAACCGGAACGCTGACTCGATGTCTGATTTTGCCATCAGCGCCCCGGGCCCCAGGCGATTCAACATGGCAACGGCCTCATCGAAAGATGCGTACCGCACCGAACACACTTCCGGGTCTATCGCTTCATTAACGGAAAGACCACGTGGGGCTGACAAGTTATGTATCAGCCGAAACTCACCCGGGTCCTTCTTGGGGACCACCCCTAGAGGGGAACAAACAAAGTTAGCAACCGGTGGCAAATCAAATGGACCGGCGACACGACCTCGAGTCACCTCCTTCCCAATCTTTACCTGTACCACCGCCGTATGCTGCAAGACCGACAGTTGATTCTTACAGTTTGCTACACCCTGAAAATCCCCCACTGGGATGCGGAAACCATATGAAAACCCGTCTCGCAACACCCCAGCGGAAGCATGATCCGGGTATTCGTTGAGCCAAGGAATCATTGCCATGGTATCAATCGGAGTAGGTAAAGGCGCCCCTCGGACTATTTCAGACCTGTTTGGCGCTTCCCCTACCACCGTTATCACCCGTTTTGGCTCTGCACATGGACTCAGGATGGGATGGCTGCCCACACCCCCCACATTCATGTCTGAACTTGCATGACCCCTGGGGCCTCGTACATTTCCCCCTGTTAAAATTCCAACAAATCCCCTTTTTACCTGCGTTGCCACTCGGCTTCGAGTGGTACTCGTTACCTGCACCCGTCCGAAAGGGTGTCCCAGAGGATTGGCGGGAAGATTCCCCCCCGTTACTCCCTGACAATGGCACTTTTAACATTCCTGAACTCACCATTTTTTGCCATGAAACGGAGTCGAAACAATCCCAAGTCAGAACTGGGTCGTGCTCCTTAGCTTTTCTAAAAATATTGTCATAACAGAACCACTGATTGCCCCCGTACGATACGGAATACTCCATGATACGTGACTGATAAATAGGCAACTCGGTTAGCAACTCGGGCCTGCGCTCGCCCATGATGGAGGTAAAAATGCCCCACGCTCTGCCCCAAGTACCTATGTTCTCATCAACCTTAAAGGCGGCCATTTTTGCGTGCCAAACACCCGGATGCATGAGCTCCTTTTGGCTCTTAACATGCTCCATCTCGTAATGGTCGGTAAGCAAAGAAAAAATGTTCACATACTTATTCGCCCAAATCTTTTCCTTAATTTCCAGTGGAACGTGCTGAGCCACCTTCTCCCTTCGTGAAGGTACAGACCCCTCCCCCGCGATCGGCAATGGCCGCTTACCTGAACCAGATGCTGCATTTGCCGCCGAACTTGGGCCTGTTGCATTTTCAGCCGCCGGAACTGGCGGGGTAACAGAAGATGGTGCCTTCGCAGCCTCTCTAGATTCCCGCAGTTGTCTCATTACTGCCCGGGCGTCGTCAGCCGTGGTGCCCTCACTATCTTTTCCCAACCACGCTGCTAATTGTGCCGCTAACTCGGGGGGCATATCTTCCCCGGTCACGGGGATCGGATGCCCCTCCTTCGGAACCGGGGTTGGCTCCTCGAGTGGGGTGTCGGGAACCGGGGTTTCCCCCTCAAGTGCCCCCCTTTTGGACCTCTTGCCTCTCCCACCAGGGACTACTCCTGGCAAAGCTGGTCCGATGACTCGCTTCGGTCCTCCCTCCCCGTTCTTAGCCGCCATCTGCTTCTTCAAATCAGCTACCTCCTTTATGAGCATGCGGAGCATCTGATCGGTACCGACCCGCTTTCCGACCTTCTTGCCTGGCATTCTCAAACGAAGATATCTGTAAAACAAACAGAAAGATTACAACGCTCAAAATTGGCTCTTCGTTTCGTCTCGAGCTCACGTGCAGCGGGGAGGTGCAGCTTCAGAGCACAGGAACAAGAGGATGCTTTCTTGGCTTGTTGCTCCTTTTATCCGTCTTCGGGCGGGCGTAAACCCGCCCCCGCCTGCCTCCGAGGGCGTGGCCAGCCGTGTCAGTGTCTAGGACAACCCACTCCAGGGCGGGAAAAGGCGCGCCCCGGCTACGCCGCTTCGGGCATACCAGCCGAGACTCGCCTCCCGCCCAAGATGGCTTCCCGGGGGGATCGTGGTACTCCACCATACGTTCGGGGGGACCGAATGGTCGCCCCTTTCCATTCTGCACACATATGCCTCATTTCAACTAATCACAACTCTTCCCTCACTATTTTCATACCAACACCCTTCCCCCTCTCAGACCTTTCTATCTGTTACCAAAGCAACTCCCTCCTAACTGAACTCTCAGGTTCAAAAGTTTATTCTACAATGTTGCAAATTAAGTCAGCAAGGATGTTTGACCTCTCAATACATCAGCTTATCCAGGGCATTATTGCTTTAATTGACTTTTTCTTAACCATTCAAATTGCTTCTTTCACACAACACAACCATGCACCCTAACTTTCAGTTTTCAACTATCTGAATCCACCAATCATTGCTTGTGATTCAAGAGCAGGGAAACTCAACAATTATTATTCTGTAAACTCCTACTGTTCCAACTGCCATTTCATTCCCACACTTCATCTGACTGCACCAGAACCTTCTCTCATCATGTATTCTGTGTGGATTATTGGACATAGCTACATCCACTGGGCTCAAAGGTATGCAGC
Organism: Lissotriton vulgaris; assembly: GCF_964263255.1. Lineage (NCBI taxonomy): Eukaryota > Metazoa > Chordata > Amphibia > Caudata > Salamandridae > Lissotriton > Lissotriton vulgaris. The sequence continues at coordinate 18,395 of NW_028240822.1, read as the reverse complement.
TAGCAGAAATATTCACAACCTTCATTTATCAAATGTGGAAATCAAGTGGATTGGCCAGAGAGGATTGAGATGTCACCAATTGATACCATTGGTGAAAACCTTTTTGCATCTGCCAAACCCTGACCTCTTAATTGTGCACTGTGGTGGAAATGACTTGGGCACTTTCACTGGGGTTGGTCTGGAAATGCTTTTAAAGGACACCTTTAACCAATTGATGACACTTTTTCCACAAACTGCCTTGGTATATTCCAATATATGTCAAAGACAGAAATGGAACTGGTCCAACCAATTTTGTCACAATTTGAGAAAGCACGGAAACATGTGAATAAATCTGTTTCTGCTTACATGAGAGACTATGGAATGGGTTCAATATACAACAATAACTTGCGTTACAACATGCAAGACATCTACAGAGGAGAAAGTGTGCACTTCTCAGATGAGGGGAATAGAATAGTCCTCCTGAATTTAAGACTGTGCATTGGAACCTACTTGTAGGTACCTAAATCAGCCACAGAACCCAAAAGCTCTTTTCAGAGCTACCCTACCTCTGATCACTCAAAATGATTATCTTTCTCTAACTTTTTTCACTATTTTTCACCAAAGTACGCTCCCCAGTGCGCTCCCCTGTGCGCATACCGGGAGCTCCCCCCGCAAAATTATTATTATTTTTTTTTGGGCATATATGCCCCTCCTAAACTCCCCTCAGAAAACCTAGAGGGTCAGGAGGTGTCTACTGTGCCCCTTTTTACCCATTCCCAATGTTGTTTGTCCTCCATCTTGTGTCTCAATTCGACCGAAACACAAAATGACGGACTCCAGTAGCGCTCCCGGTACACCTACCGGGGCGCGCACCGGTAAGCGCTCCCAAAAAAAATGTGAGAAACGAAATTACATAAAAACCACTGGACAGACTTTCACCAAATATAGCATAGACCCTACTACATACCAGTCCCTACCATTATCCAGCATTTTATGGTATTCCATTGAGCCGTTTGGGCTGTAGCCCTGTCTAAATATCCTGAGGTAAATTACATGACAAAAACACATATGAAGTGTTACAATTTACAACCAATTAAAATGTTACTTTCATTTCCTACTTTTCGTAGGGGCCCCCTTTCACTCAACGCCATCTTAAGGTCGTCCGAGTTCTCGTGCGAGGTATCTGTAAGAAGGACAGCGTGGACTCCTCCCCTTCCCCACACTCTCTTCCGCCGGAGCGGATATCCGGCCCCCGGGAAATTCGTAGGAGGGGCATATAGCCGTCTCCACCTGGGAGGGGCCTATGGCCGTCTCCCCCTGGGCGACCCATCCGTAGTGGGTGCCGCCCCCCGTAAGAGGGGCCAATGGCCGCCTCCCCCCGGGCGCTCCCATCCATACTGGGTGGCGCCCCCCCTAGGGACCTTGAAATCACTGCTCACCGATCATGACCTTACCGCCCGACCAAAATAAATACGACAGTTGTTTTACCTACTAAGGAAAGAAAATACGCCTAATCTGTAACAGCTTGACAATTCACCAACTTTGACATTGCTACAAAGGGAAAAAGTCCTAAAGCACAAGACAATTTTTATCATTTAATCCATTCCTCTACGTTACTACAAAGGAGAAAAAGGCCTACAAGCATCTATTCAATCAAAGGCATACATCCATGATGCAAAAATGACTGTATCTTTTTATTACATTTGAATAATCACCAACAATTACTTTATTCCACAAACATTGCAAACAGGGGCTGGTGGGTGGGTCAAAAATTGCAGCTTGTTCCCTAGAGGGCTCACGAGCGACGAGTGGTGCAGCCTTCAGAGCACTGGAACAAGAGGAAGCTTTGTTGGATTCCCACTCTATTTATCCATCTGCGGGAGGGCGGGGGCCCGCCTCAGGTACGCCCATCCGTGCGCGGACTTCCGGGCGGGTGTTTTGGACAACCTCTTCTGGGCGGGAGGGGCGTGCTCCGGCTACGCCGCTTCGGGCATACCAGCCGGGACACGCCCCCGCCCACAATGGTTCCCGGGGGATCGGGGCACCCAACCATACGTTCGGGGGGACCGAGTGGTGTTCCCTTTCCATTAGGCTTCTCTGGTATAATTATGAATTATATTAGGCTTCTTCACATACACTTTTTTATATTTCTACTTCCTACCTCATACAATACACTGCCCAAAGATAACTTCACTGTTAAAAACTCACAAGTACCTGTCTGAACTTAAACCCAACATTGCCCTATCTCTACAGATATATTTATTTTTTATGCAATTAACAGCAAGAAAATGTAAGGAGAACAAAATAAAATTAATATTTCATTTGAAATTGTACTAGAGAACAATCCTAAGGAAGAGATTGATGAATTAGACTTTTTGGATCAGTCTCTGGACCAAGACTTACTTAATTGTGTGGAAGAAATTGAATCATGGAATCCAAATGAGGACATACCTGACGAAATAATGTTGGAAATTCTTTTAGATTTTGAAAAATCACAGCAATAAATGTTTATTTAAAAATTAAAAATTGTTCGAGACATTATTCTTTTTTATATGTAAATTATGAAATAGTACCAAAATAGATATAATATAAAGTGAGACTTATAGTATACTGTACAACTTTTTTATGTTACATAGTAATTTTGCTCATGTTTGCCTCGCTGTCATTAGCTTCCTGCACATCTTCCCTCATTAATCTTGTCCATTTCCGATGCGTTTCGAGGCTGGAGCGCCCCGTAATCATGGAGTGCTTCACAGAGAGGTCAGGAGGCAGCGCTGTGTTTCACCATTTATTAAGTGGAATGTATCCTCCCTCAGTGAGCGTGGCACATTCTGGAAGCATGGAATGCTGGTAGTTAAAGTCCTTACAGCGCTGCTCAATACATATATATACTATATTCACTGAAAAAACATAGGTTTCACACCAGTTATAGTTAGCTGGAAATTTTACTCGCATAAAACCATTGAAATTCCAACGTTATAGTTAGTTGGATTCACTATAACTTGCGCGCCTGCAATGCACTGCTGATGACGTCACATATTACATCACTCATGACATGGTCAGTGACATCACTCATGACATCACTGATGACACCATCCTTGTGACAGAGTGACAGACCTCCTTTCAGTGTAATGTAACCCTTGAAACACATATTCAAAAATAGAAGCTAACATTTTCAAAAAAATGGAGATACATATACCAGTTACAACAACCAATTCAGTAATTCCACCATCTATATACACATCCACTTATTCGCCAACAGTTCTGTATAGTCACTCATACATATACTCATTCATCATATGTAGTGATACTCCTGTACATCCTGTTACACACTGACAGTCATCCAAAAGTTACTCACACACATACTGACACCTGCAAATAAAGGATTGAACACACATTTATTTGCATATACAGCTATAGACACACTGACTACCACCTTACTTCTAAGGAAACTCACACATACTTACTCTCTTAAACAATCACTTATAGAAACACATACTTATTTAAACAGGAACTCTTACAATCTCTCACTCTCACATATACTCACGTATATACATCAATACTCACATATACTACATTAAAACATATGTAGTTACTGATAAAAACACTAGTCAGACATTCATTCACTCACTAACACACACATATACACACTCATCCACCCATACAGTCCTGCACATATGCTGTCTTCAAAACACATACAAACAGTGAGTCAGTCATTGATGCATCTATGTGCTAAGTAATACCCCCACCAAACCATACAGACACTCATACTGATACTACAAAAACCATCTAATAACCCATGCACACAAACATGTAGCTACTCACTAACCCATGCAGCCACTTATACACAAAGTGAAACACTGATACATATATTTAAATATTTAAACGTTACTCGCTAATATATGTATTCACTAAGATACACTTAATAAGCCAGTTAACCAATCAATATTTTTTTTTTAAAAACATCCATTTAGACACTTATTTAAAAATGTTTTCTTCCCTCGACCTTTACAAATACATATGTAAAACATATTTATTTTACTGAAAGACACACATTCACTGGATGGTGTCATCAGTGATGTCATGAATGATGTCATTCCAATTTCTTTTGAGAACTCTGTGGACATGTTAATCGCGGTCCCAAAACCGCGAGGAATTGCACCACCGTCGAAGGGAAAGACGAGTTTGCAAAGGTCGTACACTTTCGGCCTGCGAGCAACGCAACAGCCCGCTGAAAATAACTTGGCATCAAGGGCACGGAGCCCACTAGAGGGTTGCAATTATACATATTACCCATACAAAGCAGCAAACTACCAGAGGCTTTGCACTACAAACTCCAGCATGCCCCACTAAAGGACCTCCCACCAGAGGGCGGTAACGAGTACCTCTCTAAATGCTCAAGCACGCAGAAGGACTCCAACACATGCTGAGTGAAACTCGCTGCTTTCAGGGACACGCCCATGAAGAAGGAGCAGGAGGCTCCGAAACCGGTTGGCGGGGAAAGTCTGTGCCCATGAAGCCAAGTATCCTCCGAAATAAAGTTCCTACTGAACAGGCTGCTGTGGTGTGCATTCCAATTTCTTTTGGGAACTCTGTGGACATATATATATATATATATATATATATATATATATATATATATATATATATATATATATATATATATATATATATATATATATATTCACTGAAAAAACCATAGGTTTCACACCAGTTGTAGTTAGCTGGAAATTTTACTGACATAAAACCATTGAAATTCCACGTTATAGTTAGTTGGACTCACTATAACTTGCGCGTGTAATGCACTGCTGATGATGTCACATATTACATCACTCATGACATGGTCAGTGACATCACTCATGACATCACTGATGACACCATCCAGTGAATGTGTGTCTTTCTGATAAATAAATATGTTTTATATATGTATATGTAAAGGTCGATGGAAGAATAAATGTTTAAATAAGTATTTCAATGAATGTTTTAAAAAAAAAATTGATTGTTTAACTGGCTTATTAAGTGTATCCTAGTAAATACATATATTAGCGAGTAATGTTTTAATATTTAAATATATGTAGCAGTGTTTCACTTTGTGTATAACTGGCTGCATGGGTTGGTGAGTAGCTACATGTGTGTGTATATTAGGGTTTTTTTACTATCAGTATGAGTGTCTGTATGGTTTGGTGGGGGTATTACTTAGCATATAGATGCATCAATGACTGACTCACTGTATGTGTTTTGAAGACAGCCTATGTTCAGGACTGTATGGGTGGATGAGTGTGTATATGTGTGTGTTAGTGAGTGAATGACTGTCTCACTAGTGTCTTTATCAGTAACGACATATGTTTTAATCTAGTATATGTGAGTATTGATGTATATAACTGAGTATATGTGAGAGTGAGAGATTGAAAGAGTTCCTGTTTAAAAAAGTATGTGTTTCTATAAGTGATAGTTTAAGAGAGTAAGTATGTGTAAGTTTCCGTAGAAGTAAGGTGGTAGTGTGTGTATAGTTGTATATGCAACTAAATGGATGCTCAATAGTTTATTTGCATGTGTGATTATGTGTGTCAGTAACTTTTGGATGACTGTCGGTGTGTAATAGGATGTATAGGTGTTTCACTACATATGATGAGTGAATATATGTATGAGTGACTATGTAGAACTGTTGGTGAATGAGTGGATGTGTATATAGATGGTGGTATTACTGAATTGGTCGTTGTAACTGGTATGGGTATCACCACTTTTTTGGAAAATGTTAGTTTCTATTTTTGAATATATGTTTCAAGGGTACTTTACAGTGAAAGGAGGTCTGTCACTCTGGATGGTGTCATCAGTGATGTCATGAGTGATGTCACTGACCATGTCATGAGTGATGTAATATGTGACATCATCAGCAGTGCATTACACGCGCAAGTTATAGTGAGTCCAACTAACTATAACGTGGAATTTCAATGGTTTTATGTCAGTAAAATTTCCAGCTAACTATAACTGGTGTGAAACCTATAGTTTTTTCAGTGAATTTAATAGGTTTTTTAAATGCTAATTCCTAACTACAACTGGTGTATTAAACCTATGTTTTTTTCAGTGAATTTCATAGGTTTTTTAACTCCTAATTCCTAACTATAACTGGTGTGAAACCTTTGTTTTTTTCAGTGAATTTTCAAGGTTTGGTAAATGCAAATTCCTAATTATATATGGTCTCTAACCTATGTTTTTTTTAGTGAATTTCAATGGTTTTTTAATAGCAAATATCTATAGCTGTAAAATATATTCTTCTTTATAATGAATACTATATTTTCTATGCATATTTCAATGGTTTTGTGTGAGTAAAATATCAACTTTAAAGGTTTTTTAAATGCTAATTCCTATCTATATGTGGTCTAAAACCTATCGTTTTTTCATTGAATATATATATATATATATATATTTATATATATATATATATATATATATATATATATATATATATATATATATATATAGCAATCCGCATTGAAGAGTAAGTGGATGTATGAGTGTCTGGATGGAGGATTTAGTAGCAGTGTGATTGACTGTTTCCTTGACTAATTTGTAGTGTGTCACTAAATATATTGGATAGTAACTAAACTGTGTGAATACTATTTTTTCTATGTATTTAATATTTTTTTTGGGATGTATGAAAGTTTTTTATTTTTTTCAAAAATGTTTGCTTCGGTACGCTTCCAGTGCGTGCCCCGGGGTGCGTCCCGTTAGCATAACTTTTGATCGCGCCACGATTCGTGCCCCGGGAAACGTTCCGTTAGCGCAACTGGCGCGATCGAAAACAACATCGTGACGTGTCGCGTAAGTGTGACCTATCGCGTAGCCGCGTGATACGTCTTATGACGTGCCGCGTTAGCGCACCCGGAAGGGCTCCGGAGCGCTACAGAGCGCGACGCGCAGCGCCCCGGTAGCGCTCCGGGGCGCGTAACGTAAGCGTAACAGGTCATGTGACCTGAAAATAACACTTTTCATTGGTTCAGAACATTTTTTTTTTCAAAATGATTAAAGCCCCCACCTTTTTACCTCATTCTTACTTTCTACTTCCAGAGAGCAAGACCTGTTTTTGACAATGGCTTCTGTAATAGCTGCAGCTGGTGCTTCTCAGCAACCACCACCACCACCACCACCACCACCAAAAGGGCCACCTCCAACACTGGACTTTGGTAGAGAGGAAGATAATGAAGACGAAGAGGAGGAGGAGGAAGAGCAAATAAGGCAGCAGTTCCTGCCAGAAACACCAAGGCAGAGCCATATTAAAGAGCACTACATATGGCAATTTTTTAAAATTCCACCTGTACAAAAGAAGTTCAAAAGAAGGTCAATGCACCCAAGGTGTCTTGTTTGATATGTAAGCATGTACTTTCTCGTGGCAACCCCAACAAGAAATACAGCTTTGGGAATCATACAATGATTCGCCACATGGAGCGGTGGCATCCTAATAATCTTTCCCAAGCACAAGTAAGGGATCTTGCTGCCAACCCCCCAAATGTCATCCCCAGCACCTCCAGTGGACAAACATCATTCGCCGGACCAGAAGGCCAAGAAATGGTCCCCAATATTCAAAGTCCTTTTGAAAACTACAAAATAGTTTGTATATATTGTGGAGGAACTATTTCTTTTGGAGAAAAGAGTATTACTTTGATTAACCGAGCTGGAGAAAATCATAAATGCAACAAGAAGAGAAAACAATGAATTCTTTTTATTTTTTTTTTGCTCCTGTTGAGACATGTTCAAACCCCACTTTTTTGTTATTTCCCCTAAAAAAACACTAAAAAAACTCAAAATAATTTTCAAAAATCAAAAAATTGTTCAGAAAATTAATAAAAAAAATAAAAAAGAAGAAAAAGAATAAAAAAAACAGTTCTTTTCAGAACTACCATCCATTTATAACAAACTTGCAAAAAAATTTACACCCTGTCTTTCTTTTTTTCTCTTTGTTCCGCTTCCCGGAACGCTGCCCGGTTCGCGTACCAGGCGCGAAACCCGCGAAAATAATGTTTTTTTTTTGTTTTTTTTTTTGCTTTATATTGGCCTTTTCAGCCACCCACTTCAAATCTAGGGGGTCAGGGGGTGTCTACCCTGCCCCCTTTTATTCATTTCCCCTTTCGTTATTGCCACCTCTTGTCTCTCGATCTTACCGAGAGACAAGATGGCGGCCGCTCCGGACTGTTTCGAATGTTTACAGACACCCAAGAACCAATCAGCTTTCTGCGCGCAAGTCGCGTGGCGAGCCCAGAGCGCGTACCGGGGCGCTGCCATAGATATATATATTTTTTTGAACCTAAATTACTCAAAATCCACTGAAGCACATATCTTGAGACATAGCAAAGGCACATCAGGCTAGTAGTCCCTACAATTTTGCCAAGTTTGGTGAAAATCCATTCAGCCGTTCGGGCTAAAAGTGAGGTTGACCGCCCTATGGAAATTAACATGGGGAAAACACGTTTTGGGACCCCCCTTTTATCTTGGCCCCCGCTTGACGCATCCCCCCCAAAGTTTCAGGGAAGGACCGGAGCTTGACGAGGCCATTTTGAGGAAATTTTCAGGCAGATTTGTCAACCGGCGCCAAAGTTATTCCAAATAGAATTTTGAGATTTAACATTGAAAAAAATCCTAACTATAACTACCTACTGGCGACCGCCAGAAGATAATATATATATATATATATATATATTACCTACTGGTGGTCGCCAGTAGGTATATATAGTTAGGATTTTTTTTAATAGGGATTTCTGAAAATTCTATGTTGAATAACTTTGGCGTTCAAGGACGGAATTGGCTGCACATTTTGTTTCTGAGCGTCCCCTTAAAGTTTGGGGGGGTTTCGTGAAGTGGGGGCTGAGAAAAAAGGGGGGTCCCAAAACGTGTTTTTAACATTGAGTTTTCCATAGGGCGGTTGGACTCACTTTTAGCTCGAACGGCTGAATGGATTTCTATGAAACTTGACAAAATTGTAGGGACTGGTAGCCCGATGTGCCTTTGCTAGGTCTCAAGATATGTGCTCCAGTGGATTTTGAGAAATTAACGTTCAAATAAATATATATATCTGTGACAGCGTCCCGGTTAGCGCCCCGGTTCGCGTACCTGGCGGGTAACGGAACTTCGCGAGGAGAAGCGGATTGGCTCCCCGGTGACTGTGAACATTCTAAACAGTCCGGAGCGGCCGCCATCTTGTGTCTCGGTAGGATCGAGACACAAGAGGTGGTAAAAACAAAGGGGGAAATGAGCATAAGGGGGCAGAGTACATCCTCCCTGACCCCCTAGGTTTGATGAGGGGGCTTTAAAAGGGACCCGCAGGGCAAAAAAAAATAATTTTTATTATCGTTTTTTTTGCGGGGGGAGCGCCCGGTACGCGCACCGGGAAGCGGTCCGGGGAGCGTAATATAGGGAAAAAAGAATTAAAGAATATTCAAATATTGTATGTTTATTGATTGTTCTTTTTGTTGTATTTTTTTTTTTTTTTTTTATTTAAGTACCAACATGTAGGTACCAATGCAGAGTCTAAAAATAAATAAACACTGTCTCCTTTGTAGATATCTTGCATGTTGTTTCAGAAGTTATTGTGGTATATGGAATTCATAGCATAGTCTGTCAGGAAAGCAGAAAGAACATGGAGGCAGGAGATGATAAAGAGATGTTAAATACACAATGGAGATAATATAGTGGGAGAAAGGAAGTAACTATGAGCAAACCTACTATGTAACACAAAATAGTTGCACAGTATATTTTAAGTCTCACTTTATATTTTATCTTTTTGGGTACTATTTCATAATTTTCATATTAAAAAGAATAATGTCTCAAACAATTTTAACTTTTAAAATTTAAATTTATTGTTCTGATTTTTCATACTCTAAGAGAATTTGTAACATGAAATCATCAGGTATGTCCTCCTTTTCATTCCAAGAATCACATTCTTCAGCACATTTTAATAATTCTTGGTCTAGTGTTTCATCCATAAAGTCTACTTCTTCTTTTTCTTCGTTAGGATTGTTTTCAATCTTAATTTGAAATGAAATTGTATTTTCTTTTTGCTGTGCTTCCATTTTCTTGCTGTAAATTGCATAAAAAATAATTATATCAGTGGAGATAGGGCACTGTTGGGTTTAAGTTCAGACAGGTACTTGTGAGTTTTTAACAGTGAATCTAATCTTTGGGCAGTGCATGGTTTCAGGCAGGAAGTAGAACTATTAAAAAGTGCTTGTGATGAAGCCTAAGTATATTCATAATTATACCACAGAAGCCTAACTCAATCAATAATTTAAATAATTAAGTCTTTCTCAATGACTAACTCTTATAGAGGGACAGTATGTAACTATCTGAAAACGTTTTCCTAAATTAATTTAAAGTGCATAACATAGTTCTCCTTTCAATTTTTTCTAATTATATCTTACCTTTGAAAAAGAAGTTAAAGTTGTCAGTGAAAATGCTCTTGAAATGTACTTCAGGAAGTAGTAGTCAAAATGGTTGTGTTTCTCTCTCTTTCTTTATATATATTCAGGTACATCACCAATCAAATGTCTTGAAATAATAGTAGAAAATGAAAGTAACATTTTAATTGGTTGTCAATTCTAACACTTCATATGTGTTTTTGTCATGTAATTTACCTCAGGATATTTAGTCAGGCCTACAGCATGATTTTCTCAATGGAATTCCATCACATTTGGGTAAATGGTAGGGACTGCTATGTAGTAGGGCCTATTCTATATTTGATGAAAGTGTCTCCAGTGGTTTTTCTGTAAATTACTTTCCCACCTTTTTTTAGCGAGCGCTCACCGGTGCGCGCCCCGGTACGCGCACCGGCAGCGTTACGGGAGTCCTCCATTTTGTGTTTCGGTAGAATTGAGACACAAGATGGAGGGAAAACAATGTTCGGAATGGATAGAAGGGGGCAGGGAAGACACTTGCTGACCCTCTAGGTTTTCTGAGGGGGGCTTAGGACGCTCATATAGGCAAAAAAAAAATGAAAAAAAATAATTTGCGTGGGGAGCGCCCGGTACGCGCACCGGTAAGCGAACCGGGAGCGTACTTTGGTGAAAAATAGTGAAAAAAGTTAGAAAAAGAAAAACGTTTTGAATGATCAGAGGTAGGGTAGCTCTGAAAAGAGCTATTGGGTTCTGTGGCTAATTTAGGTACCTACAAATAGGTTGCAATGCACAGTTTTAAATTCAGGAGGAATATTCTATTCCCCTCATCGGAGAAGTGCACACCATCCCCTCTGTAGATGTCTTGCATGTTGTAACGCAAGTTATTGTTCTAAAGTCTCTCATGTAAGCAGAAACAGATTTATTCACATGTTTCCGTGCTTTCTCAAATTGTGGACAAAATTGGTTGGGCCAGTTCCATTTCTGTCTTCGGCATATATTGGAATATACCAAGACAGTTTTGGGAAAAAGTGTCATAAATTAATGAAAGGTGTCCTTTAAAAGCATTTCCAGACCAACGCCAGTCAAAGTGCCCAAATCATTTCCACCACAGTGCACTATTAAGAGGTCAGGGTTTGGCAGATGCATAAAAAAATTATATTAAAAACATATAAAATATATTTTTCCTTTAAAAGAAGAATACATTTTACAGCTTTTGATATTTGCTATTAAAAAACCATTGAAATTCACTGAAAAAACCATAGGTTATAGACCATATATAGTTAGCAATTAGCATTTAAAAAACCTTGAAAATTCACTGAAAAAACCATAGGTTATAGACCATATATAGTTAGGGATTAGCATTTACAAAACCTTATTTTACTCACACAAAACCATTGAAATTCGCATATATAGTTAGTTGCACTAACTAGATATCGCACACCCGCAATCCACTGCTGATGATGTCACATATTACATCATTCATGACATGGTCAGTGACATCACTCATGACATCACTGTTGACAACTCAAATGACATCACTGACAACATCACTGATGACATCATTCATGTGATAATACGATGAACCTCTTCAGACTCTAATATAACCTTAGATACACTCAGTGTAAACAGACACTCACAGATTGTCACTCATCCATGGAGTTACTCATACACCTAGTCAGTCATGCAAAGAATCAATCACACCTCTATTTCCTCAACTATACAGTTATACACACCTTACTAATTCAAACATATTCTAACATATATTTACTCTCTTATACAATCACTGATACAAGTTTTCAATGATCCATGCAGCCACTCACACATTCACTGGCTCTTATACACAGTAATTTATATATGTCAACTCTCACATGTACTTTGATTTACAAATGTACTTACTTTGACATGTAGCACTGAGATATCCATTCACTCACCAATACACTCATGCACACAGTCAACCACCCATACAGCTGTTTCCACATGCAGTTTTGAACCCATACATCTAGTGAATCAACTGTTCACACATCTATGCACAGAGTCACACACCTCCCAGCCACCCCCACACACACACTCACTCTCCCATTCAAATACTTGGGCAACCAATCAATAACCCATATAGTTACTCATATAGCTACTGATCAACACATGCAGCAGGTTACAGAACAACAGATATAATGATGCACAAATTAAGACAGTTTAGTCACTAACCCATGCACTCAGTGAGACACATTTAATCACTCTCTCATACAGTCAGTCATGCACCTACTAAATCCTTCATCTAGACACTTATACATCCACTCATTCTTAAATATGTAAGACATATTTTAACTTTACAGAAACATACAGTCACTGGATGATATCATCAGTGATGTCATCAGTGATGTCACTGACCATGTCATGAATGATGTAATATGTGACATCATCAGCAGTGGATTGCGGGTGCGCGATATATAGTTAGACTAACTAACTATATATGCAAATTTCAATGGTTTTGTGAGTAAAATAAGGTTTTGTAAATGCTAATCCCTAACTATATATGGTCTATAACCTATGTTTTTTTCAGTGAATATATTATATATATATATATATATATATATATATATACATATACATATACCTATATATATATATATATATATATATATATATATATATATATATATATATATATATATATATATATATATATATCCTACTGTGGGTAGTCATAGTTAAGACTTAGTTTCTAGAGGAAAATTATTTTAGTTTTGCTAATAACTTTGACGCCGTTTGACAAATCTTCACAAAATTTTCAAAACTATTGTGCCAGTCACCTCAGATGCTGCCTGGAAAGTGTCTGCGTGATTTGTTAAGCAGCGGCCAAAATCAGGAGGGGTTCCAAAATGCATTTTTACCATGCCATGTCCCAAAGGGAATTTAGACATGACTACAGCGGGAACATCAGAATGGAATTGCACCAAATTTGGCAGAAAGCTAGATCTTGGTCCTGAAAGAGTGCTTTTTAGGTCAAGCCTGGGCAGCGCATGCGCTGCATTGTGAGGCATGCTGTATTCGAATATGGACTTGAAGCCCTGCCCATTCACCGCCCATATTTGTCATTGGCTTGTGTCATTGTCCTTCCTAAATGCTAGCTTCTGATTCATTAATAGGCTTATTAGTCCCCCCTTAGTACCGTCTTGTCCTTATTTGTAACCTCGCATGAGGACTGGCCCTTTTACTTCTGTTGTTACAGGGTACCTCTTATTTAGTCTGTAAGAACTGCTTTCTTTAATGAGTTTCTCCTACTGCATGCAAGACATGGTTTCCTGCAACATTCACCTCGTCATACACGCTTTCACTATCCAGGCAGTCTGGGTCAATGGCAGCCACTTCTTTGAAATGAAAGAGGTCTCGCATTTAGAAGAGTTTGATTATCAAAGCAGATAAATAAAAGGCAATGGGGCATATGTATGAAAAAGCCGTTTTGCGAGTCCTTAATAGAGTTTTTTTTGCGAATCGCTATTAAGGACTCGCAAAATGCTCTGTATGTAGGAATCACAATAATAATTGCAATTCCCACATATTCCTTAATTTCGAATCGCAAATTGCAATTAAAGAATACCTTCCCATTCATTCCTATTGGCCTAGAGGTCCATAAGAATGAATGGGAAGACATTCACAATTTTCGAGTACCCACTAGGTACTCGCAAATTGTGAATGCAATTTAAAGGGTGCAAGGGTGTCAAAAGGACACCCTGTATCACCGCTGAACTATGTATGTGTGCACATGTGGCGCACATACATGCCCTAATGCATGTATGTGATCCACATGGCACTTTGAATAATACGAAAAAGTGAATTTTTCAAAGAAATCACAAATTACCACCAACCTGAAGTTGGTGCTAATTTGTGCGTTTTCTTAAGCCAAAAGCACACAACTTGGCTGCTCCCTACATTGCATTTAAGGAATCGCAATTTGTGATTCCTTAAATGCATTCGCAAAATAGAGAATCGCAAATTTTGCGAGGACCTTTTGGGATGATAGGGGCATACGTATGAAAAAGCCGTTTTGCGAGTTCTTAATACTGATTGTTTGCGAATCGCTATAAAGTACTTGTAAAATGCTATGTATGTAGGAATCGCAAAATTAATTGCGATTCCTACATATTCCTTGATTGCAAATCGCAAATTCCGATCCGCAATTGAGGAATACCTTCCCATTCATTCCTATGGGCCTGGAGGCCCATAGGAATGAATGGGAAGACATTTGCAATTTGCCAGTACCCATTAGGTACTGGCAAATTGCAAATGCAATTTCAAGGGTGCAAGGGTGTCAAAAGGGCACCCTGTAGCACCCTTGAAATATGTATGTGTGCAAATGTGGCGCATATACATGCCCTAAGTGCATGTATGTGCCCCACATGGCACTTTGAAAAATGCAAAAAAGTGAATTTTTTAAAGAAATTGCAAATTACCACCAACCAGAAGTTGGTGGTAATTTGCGATTTGTTTAGCCAAAATTGCACAACTTGGGTGCTTCCTACACTGCATTTAAGGAATTGTCATTTGTGATTCCTTAAATGCATACGCAAAATAGGGAATCGCAAATTTTGCGATTCCCTATTTTGCGAGGGCCTTTTGGGATGATACGGTTAGATTGAAGGAAGTTAATAAAACAGTGTGAGTTGTTAAGTGAACTACTGTTTGTACCGCCGTGAGTGAGATAAGCTAAGTGGCAGGCTAACGCTAATCCTAGATAACAGTGTTGTGGTAGGGAACTACAAATGTGGGACATGTAATGTGTGTCCGCAATGCATGCAAGCGAAGGAGATTAACTTTAATAATCATGTTTTAAAATCAAAGAGCTTCACGAATTGTAAAAGCAAAAACATAGTATATCTATTACAATGCCCTTGTGGCCTTGGTTATGTTGGAGAAACCGGTAGGGAGGCAAGGACGAGATTTCAGGAACAGAGGTCAGCAATAAAAACAAAAAAATTAACTGCACCCCTTGTTGAACATTTTCTCGAGGTGGGTCTTGGTGAAAATGATTTCTCATGGTTCATCCTTGAAAAACTTGTCATTGGAAAAAGAGGAGGTAACCTGTTATCCAAACATAAGGCACAGGAACAGTGGTACATTTCGTACCTTAATACTGTAAGGAATGGTCTGAACTCTAAAGAAGAATGGGAACGCTTAATCAGACCTACCTAACAACATCAGCTGAATTTCATTGTATAGGGTTGTTTCTTTTGGAACTACACTATTAAGAACAATGTTGCCTGTACTAGTGCTATACGTGTTATTTAATAATGCTGAGAATGTATATGGTAATGAATATAAGGAAGGGCGATGATATTGTGATCATTAGCATAGGGATACTGAGCTCGGATTCTGTTTTAGCTCCGATAATGTATAGGCCCCTACGAATGTATCTTTAATGTTTGATTACATTAATATGATTTGTCACTTACAATATGTCATTGCCAAAATGTAGACAATGTATTAATTTGATGCTGTTTTGGCTTATTGATTGTTATGCTGCCTAAATGCAATGACTTTGTTTCGAAATTGTAACTACATGTATCTCTGATTAACTGTTAGTTGCATAACGAGACCAAACACATAATGTCTGATAGACTAGGATCTGTCTATCCGAAAGAGCCGCCATCTTTGAATGGATATTCGGGCATGTGTCGTCAACATACTTTTGTGCTGATATGACTTTTTAAGCTACAACTGATTGAGGCTGCCGTTTGAATAGTGCGATATTACAGCCTTAATAATAATAGAAAAAAATCTGCTCCCATAACATTTTTTTGTGTGTCGAATTTTCGAATGAAATCTTTCGAAGTACATTACTGGCTATGACTCAGTATTTAATTGACCGTGTTCATGCTTGTAATATTGGGTATATAATTCCAATGTCGAAGTTTTCTTCCCGTTACATCATTATTGATGATGAGCTTTATGTCCGTCATCTAATCATGTTTGTGGGTGAGGATGGGATACTATGACCTGGAAGTACCCGTCTCTAATTAAGACCAATCACGCGAATAATGCGAGCAAAATCTCTGTCTTTAACCTCGCGGAACCAGAATCTTTTCATAGGCGCCGCCGTCACGGAGAGCCTGAACCCCATCTGACCGTTCGTTAATTATCACTAGCAGGTACGTGATAAAAATAGGAGCCTCTAAAGTCTGCAAAATAGTGCGAGAACGGTATTTAATTTTCCCGTTCTGCTCTCTCTTTTTTACATTTCTAGACTGCAGGCGGTCTAGCTATAGGAAGGATTCAAAACGAACGTCATAATCAAAACATCGCTGGTAAAACAGTGCAATCTATATCTACGCGCACTGCTAGCTAAATAAGAAAGGTAAATTAGACCCGTATAATGGCTTACTCCCTGTAGGTCTATGTGTGGTATTGATTATTACGGAGGGCAATATTAGTAGAACCGGGCCACTTTCCATTGATCATAGTATGGCAATTTTAAAAAGTATCGCTTATAATGGAATCGCCATTATTTTGGGTAGAAATTATGTATGCCTATGCAATTACCCTATAAGTCTATATGTGGTGTTGGTTATCATGGAGGGCAATATTAGTAGAACTGGGCCACTTTCTATCGAGCATAGTATGGCAATTTCAAAAGTATCGCTAATAATGGAATCACCATTATTTTAGGTAGAAATGATGCATGCCTATGTAATTACGCTTAGTCATCAAATATGTGACAACTGGAGAGGGCGCAATACTCAAACTTTCTTATATAATACTGCACGTTGCTAAAATTCTTCAGGCAACATGAGCACAACTGGGCCACTTTCTATCAAATATAGTTCGGCATTGTCTAAAAGTATCGCCCACAGTGGACACACCATTATTTTAACGTAGACAAGATATATGCATACGTAACTACTATCATTGTTAAAGCATAATACGTGATAACCAGAGAGGTCACAAAATTCAAATTGCTAAAAAACTTCATGTTGCTTTAATTCTTCAGGCACCAGACGGTAGCTGGAGGTAGCTGGATATAATAGCATCACCTACATTGACCTTTTTTGATTTTACCAAAGGTAACCAATTTTAAATAATAACTCTACCTTAGGAGCATTTTTGTGCCCCCTTATTGTGGTGAATATTAGAAATTGCTATCTACTCTGTTTTGTGAGTAACTAACTTAGTTCTCCTTCAATTAGATGTGAAATTTCTTTTTTTATTGTCTAACAAGATTATACTGGCAACTAGGTCACTATAGGTTTATAAACTAACATGTTGTTATCCCTAGAGGGAACAATATGCTCTTGACCGTTGTTAACAATTAAATATAGATTGTGACAAGTCTTATTTGCACACCTTGATATTGTTATTTCAACAAGGAACATTGTGACAAGTCTTATTTGCACACCTTGATATTGTTATGCCAACAAGGAACTTTGTGATGCTGGCCATTGTGAGTGATTAAAATATAGTGTGTATGCATGTGTAGGAGCAGTATTTTGATAATGATTTTTGTAGTGTTATGATCAGTCATGCAATATATAATGTGTATATCTTATATTGTATATATTTTTATTCTAGATTCATGGTTATAGTGGGATACTATTGTTTTCTCCTGAGGAAGGTTTTTGGCTCTGAATCAATATATGCCATAACCGAAACGCGTCGATGCTTTGCTGGGTGGAAATGCACTAAGTCATTGGACAAAGAACTCCTTTCAAAGTGACCAAATATACATTTTGGAGTATGATCCTAGATAACAGTTTGGACTAGTGTATTTCCCTCTTATTAATAAGGAATTGTTTTCCTTATGTACTGTCCCATTATATATTGTGCTTTTTTAAATCTGTTTTTTAACCTTGTTTTTAATATATCAAAATAAAATGTACATTTATTTTCTTGTATGATTGTATCGGTTACATCGTTTGCTGCTCCCGAGTTATGTTATTGGTACTGATTGTGTATGTGTGTTTCTAAACTGCGGTTAGTCCAAAAATTCACCCAAAGGGGAATCTTTTCTGACAATTAGGCTAATGCTAAGCCAACTGA